>NC_053167.1:19315780-19563280 GCF_016835505.1 Polypterus senegalus | reverse complement strand
CGTTTTTGTTTTTTTTTATTCAGTTTTATTCTGTTAGTCACGTTCACGCTCTTCCTGATCTGACCCTGCTGTTTTCAGATAAAGATGTGCTATAACATTTATACATTTATATGTTACTTATATAAAAGCCAGATCAAATGTTATTTAGCTATTTACTTATCTTCCTACAGTGTAAAGTCATAAGTAGACTGCAGAGGTTCCTGTGGTTGATCGACATGGGCATACTGACAAAGTACATGTGCAATACTACTTCATTACACAAATGACTTTAGCTGCAGGTGAAAGCCCCTATCGCACTTTACAAAACTGTTGTTTCAGTTCTGCCTTTGTCAAGAAATGGCTCCATAAGCTTTTTGACTTTAGTCTTGGAAAGTCGTTTCTCCATGGGACAACTGGAATCTTTTCCTGAATAAGGAGTGGCATTGCACAGGTACTTTGTTAGTAGGCCTGTGTCGATCAAATACAGGAAGCTCTGTAGTCTACTTGTGACTTTTTACGCTGTAGGAAGATAAGTAAATTAATCAAGGTAAACGGGTAAATAAAATTCGATCTTGCTTTTATATAAGTAACATATAAATGTTTTTTTATATAAAGACCATCACAAACAGAACTTTGCATGATACCTTGGTGAGCTCGGTATGCCCTGCTGTTTCATTTAAGGACAGGTGTGTGAGGCAGATTCACTGGCAGGACAATGCCCGACATCTTGCTGGATCCGAACTGTGCCATCTTTTGCCTTTGTGCCTGGTGCAGTTTGTGTTGTTTTTATGTGTGAGTGGATGTTTCTTGTTGGGAAGTCTTCTGTTCTCTTTCTTCGATGCTGAACCCTCATCTCCATCTGAGTTTGCAAATCAAAAAATGCAAAGGAATTTAATGTGGCCCGGGATTGTAAGCTTTTTTGTAGGCTTCAGGGATTCGAAGGCCGGGTTTATACTTCACGCGATGTAACGCATGCTGCAGCGGACACTCCTGCCATGCAAGCATTGTACTGTTTATACTTGTGCACATACTTTACGTAAATCTGGAGGAATCCACCAGGTGGCAGTACAAGATATTATCACTGTGAGAACAGGTTCAGCTTCGCTGTGTTGTAAATTACCTGGAACACCCATTAAATTCCGATGACATCTTACCGCAATATCTCTGAAAAGGATGTTTAATGATTAAATCTATCAATCGAGGGATGTGTCCATTCTAGCTAGCATTGTGCACGAGGTGGAAACAATCCCTGGATGAGGCATCAGCTCATCGCAAAATGAATACAAGCACTCGCATACACTAGTGTCATTTTAATGTAACCAAATCTGCATATCTTTGAAAGGAAACCTGAGCACACTGTGGCAACCCAGCAAGAAAACATGTAAACTCCAGGTAGGGAATACCAGCAACGTGACTCCCTGCAAGACAGCAGCGCTAACGCTCCGCTACCTTGTAACCCCCATGTGTGTAATTATTCACAGTATTCATTATTTAAACGAAATTACCAATTTATCTGAAAATTGTAACATACATACTTTAATGCATTTCATCAGGAAAGTGATATAAAGTATAAATCTAAGGATTGTAAATGTGCAGAGAGTTGGAATATCATACATTTAATGTGCTCAGTGTGGTGATCTACTGCTGTTTGCCACTGCTGCCAGTACCGGAGGAAGCCCTAGAAAAAAAGATGGCACAGAATAAGGTTTGTGAGACTTTTAAAATATATTGTGTCATTACGATTGGAAATATGCAACGCTTGAATATAAAAGCACCATGCTATATGTCGGCATTTTGCTTCACCACTTCGAACCATTCATCAGTAACCAGAGACTCTGACGTCACATTCCAACTTTTAGCACACTGTACCCCCCGACTATTTGCTGGTACTGCAACTCGCGCACGCGTTGCATTAATTTCTGAGGACCTGCTCAGAGGATGCATCAAATGAATGCTGGAAACACGTGGCGGCCATGATGCGAGTGCGTACGCATTCTGAGCATGAAGTATAAACGAGCCCTAATGTTAACAAGGAGATAATTACAGTTATCACTGGCATGCAAACCACTGTTACATCATTTTCCTTTCTTGGTGGGTTATATTAGGTTCTGTAAAAGTGATGCACATTCCAATAATTAATATCCAAAGCTATTTTTAAACAAACACAATTTGTCCATAGAGGGAAATTGCAACATTTCTTTTGTGTAAATTTGCTTTGCTGTGTAATGAAAATTAGAAAAATAACACCCTTAATCCAGCCCTGAAGACCCAAGCTATAATGAATCTCTCCAAAACAAAGAAATATTTCCATAATATTCTTATTATGGTCAACAAATGTGGAACTAAATTAAAATACAGTACTCAAAATTCAGATCTAGTCGTTCCATAAAATGGAAAGTTTACTTTTTTTTTTTTTTCTTCATTAAGCGCATGAGAAGTGTGTGACATTGACTCGGTAATGATATCATCACACACGCCGTAAATTGCCTGATCTGTTTTACGTACAATTTATAGCAGGTAGGCTTTAAATATACATGCCCGCACAGATCTGGTAAGTATGTAGATTGGGTAGTGACGAGGAAGCTGCTTGAGGCTCCTGGCTTCTGGAGAGGTGGGATGTCTCTTAACTAGAAAATAAATCAAATTAATTATTATAAACACAAACTATTAATATAAAATAAATAGAATTAAAAATAAAATCAAAATGAAAACCCAAAATATACATATGGCCATGTTGTACACCACGCTGAATTACATTAAAATGTTGTGGCATGTGGACAAAGGCTCAGACCAGACAGCAGGTGTGGTTATAAAGCAGCTTTATTTTGCAGAGTCACAGTGAGAAGAGTTTCAGAAAAGCAGACAATCAAATATACATGACAGCGTCAGGGCTCTTCTGAACCCCGTCTGTTGGGTGGGGCAAGTTTTTATACCCCTAGAATGCGTGATTTAATATCATTATAAAATGTAACAGTCAACACTTTATTATACACAATCCTTGAGCCCCTTCAACGCCCCTTGTGCAACTTGATTTCTTGGCCCCTTTTGTTATGGCGTTCAGATGTAAGCTAGGGGAAAACTTGATAAGGCAGACTCATGTGTGGAATGCTTAGACCTGGAGTCCTTTGCACAAATATTTTTCTGTTTGCTAAACAAAGCATGCTTTTACATGGTTTAGTAAAGCTTACTTCTCAGACATGAATTAGTACAAGGGAACGAAGAGAACATTCGTCTTCCACAGGCACCACCACCAAAAGAATAAACACTTTTTCAATTTTAATAAAAGCTACAAAAATTAAATGAACACATGATTTATGTAACAATATGTGGAACATATTTGAATATTACACTGAAATAAGGGAGGATTTATCACATGGTTAGCAGATTTTAGCGCACCGTGTCTATGAATTTGTATATGAGAGGAAGACATGATCTATGAATGCTAACAAATGTTTGTCATGGATTCAATATCAGAACTTGCTTATTGAACCATGGTGGTGGCGTTACAGCAATGCATAGACATTTGGTAAAACTGTGAAAAAAAAGAGAAAAGAATCACAAGCCATCAGACTCAACATAAGCTGCATGGGATGCAAAAAGTTCTGACAAAACAGTTTCTGACAGAATTCCACAATAACAACGCAAAATGTTTATGACTAAAATGAAACATTTTATAAGACAGTGATCACAACTATTCATTGGCACAGATGTGTGAAGTGTATTGAAGCCTCGTGAAAAAAGTCCTGGACATTTCTAATTTAGCCTTTACCTGGAAAAGATAGAAGGAAGAATTCATCCTATATAAAATCATTACAATGGGAGATAAAACAGATGAGTACCAAATGAAACTTCTACATTAACCTAATTGGTGAAAAAGGCACAGAAGCATGTCAAACATTTGGGGTCCAGAAATAAGTAGAGGGGTTATTGATAGATGAGGTTGTAGCAGCATTAGACGGATTTTGTGATCCCAAGAAAAATGAAACAACAGAAAGATACAATTTCTTTACATGCAACCAGGGTCAGGGTGAGAGCATGGACACATATTTAACAGAACTGAAGACTCTTGCAGCCACACACAACTTTAGGGTGATCACAGACACTTATCAGAAACAGAATAGTGTGTGGGACATGATATTGCCATTTAAGAGAGTGTCTATTCAGAGAGACTGACCTTACACTAGATAAATACATATCTAGGTTGGGCTTGGTGAGAATATAAATTAATTGAATGTCATCTGTTGTCACAAAATGAGACAAAGACAGATAAAGGTTTGTGGCAGCCACCCATATAATTTGGTATCCTGGCTGCAAAAGTTGTTTTTTTAAAGCAACTAGCACTGAAGTGCATACAATGGAGTCCAAAACCAGACTGAAAAGGGTAGGCGTTTAAAGGAGAAGACAGGAAGTGAGGTCATAAGGATCGGGCACGTGTTCATTATTCATTGGATCAGGCCCGGATGTGACATCAGGGGAGCCGGAGCTGGTAAGGTCTGTTTCCATTGGTTCGGTCCCAGAAGTGATGTCAAGAGAGCCAGGTGGAGCCTCCCGGGTTTGGTCTACAGGGAAGTGAGAAAGAGAGTTAGTGCACTCTGCCACATCCCGGCATGCCTCAGAACTGCCTTCACTCGAGCCCTTTAGCTGCCTCCCATGCGTGCGTGCGTGACACTGTCCAAACAGTAAAAGTATGATTTCTAAGCTAACGATTAAAATTATTGCAGACTGACCATTTCAATGCTTTAAATTCTAGCCGATGGGCAGGGTATTTCATCTGCGCACAAGTCAATACTTTGTTTACAAAAGCAATAGGGCATGCCTTACTCCCCCCTTCAGGGGCTTAAGAAAGTATTATACCCAACTCATTATGCTTGGCATCAGTTGAGAAAATAAAAAGGTGGGCGGGCCAACACTACTGAATTCAGCAGCACATTTTTTTTTTTTTTGCTGAATGGGTGACATTGTCCTCTGATATAAGGTCTGATTTAGTCAGAGCAGCAGTAGTTTGCACCTTTTCTGGGACCATGGAAACTCCATTCTCGTTGATGACATGGCCTAAAAATTGCTTTGCCAAAGGAAATTACATTTTTTGGGACCTACTTTAAGCTGTGCTAACTTAACTTATGAAAAAAACACTTCAAATGTTTTGATGGCTTCTTCCTCGTTGGGAGTAAAAATCAGTACATCATCAAATAATTGTGGTCAACAAAGATATCCATCATCAGACACATAAAACTGGCTGGACTGTTGCACAAACCTGGAAGCATTCTGTTGAATTCATGAAGACCCATTGGTGTTGTAAAGAGTTAGTTTTTTATCTTCTTCAAGCATTGGGAAATATTATAAAATCCAGAGGTCAAATCAATTCATAAAACCACTTTGGCCACACCTGTACTTCACCACATCCCACTAAGATAATACCTGTATGCATTTGAACAGCCTCTGTCAATAAGCTTTCTTTTGCAAGTTTCCTTTCTGCATCCTCACTCATTATGCAGGCCATTGAGCTCTCATGGCCATGTGGATCAGGCTGTACGCTCCCTTCAATTTATGCACATTCTGGCATATGACCAAACTTCCCTTTGTAACTGATTTATAACTCTCCTTGTAAGCAGAGGCCAAATCTTCTTTAAAATTGTTGGTCTGACTTAGTAAGCTCTCATCTTGCCTTCCTAAATGTGAACAACTTAGTTTCCTTGATCAGTCACCTGAGCATCTGGGTGAGCAGTAAATGAATGCAATTTTGTACAGTCCCTCTTCTGACTACGAGTCTCCAAACACACAAAGCACTATAATTCTTTCATGCAATGCTAATACATTTGGTGTGTCTTCTCACCACCTACTGTATCTTACAGGAAGCCCAGCCACCCACTGATTAGGCTGCTAAGGGGACATGCCTGTCCTGGCCAAATTTTTCTCAGACATTTTGGGAACTCATTCTAGTGCTCCCACCTCTTGACATCTACCTTCATCTGTTTGACAACATCCGGTACACTCCGAAATCATATTTGTCTACTGCAACATTTTTAATAGCAGTAACAGCCATTGATGTCTTAGCAACTTTGCTTGTCTTAAATTATTTTTTCTTGTCCAGTACTCCTACTGATGCTCGTCAATGCCCTCCTAGAGTTCGGCTGCTGACCATTTACTAATCAGTTTACATTTAAATATACTGGCAAAATCAGAATACAGCTGAATATATATACATGAGTTACAGAACAAGTATTAGTATATAAAATTAAGAATTTGAAATATATCCTTTCCTCCAAGCAAGTGTTGTCCTCCTTCTCCTGACTCTGTCTCAGAGTTGAGACAGGCAGCTCCTTTTATGTAATCCCTGAAAGTACATCCAGTGTCCCAATCTGTGGCTTGGAAGCACTTCTGGGTGATGTTGGGGCCTAACCAAGTAGGGTTCGACAATCCCTTTAGTACCCCCTGGCGGAACCCAACAGGGCTGAGTCGACAAACTCCAATTCCCAAGATGCCCTGTGGGAATCCATGGTAATGTGGTAGCCCAGGGGGGCTGGCATCTAGCTCCTAGGGGAGACAAAGCCCTGTGTACTGCCCGTTTCTTCATACTAACAAAATTCCATTAACATACCCCTGGGACAAGCATGTCACTCCCCCTTTTCTGTGACATCCCTGAGGGAACAATATCCTCTCAGTAGGCAGCCTCATAAGATAAACTCATTGAAAAAAAATACATTGTAGGCAGCCCTATTACAATACAAAATAAATAAAAATTAAAACCCAATAGAAGAATAAACACCATTTTTTTAAATTAAACATACAAAAACTACATGTAAAAACTTGAAAAGAAAAACACATGACTATCTTGGAAAATCTTGGTTTGCTGCTGGAAAAGGTGCTAGTACGGCTATCAGGGAGTGCTTACCCTGTTGTCTGGGTGTGAATTCTAATGTCCCATTGCAGTGATGGGGACATTGTGCTGTAGAAATTGGGGCTGCCCTTTAGAGGAGAAGTAAAACCAAGGTTGTGACTCTCTGCTGATTGTGCCGCATTTGCACATACTGTACATTGCTGACACTCCACAGTACCATGAATCAAGTCTGTCCCGCATACCTGTGACCAGCATCAGTCATATGCCAGCTACTTACTATACTCCGAACTCCAAAACATCACAGACACCCCAGAAAAATTACAGGTAGTGGGTCTGTTTATCTGGGTGTGAGGTGTCCTGAACTTTATAGGGTAAATAATATATTGTTATTTGGAACACATACATTTCATGTGTTTTCCCTGTCTACAACAATCTATGTAAATGTAGGATGACAGGAAATACGAAGCAAGAAATGTTGAAAACATAATTAAAATAGAAACTTTTTTCATGTTATAGTATGTGATATATGGCCGGCCATTCATCCTGGCCAATACCCCCAGGCCACCAGATGGAGGTCTCCCTGCAGCATGGAGGTGCCCTGAATGCCAGCAGGGAATTATGGATGTTGGAGTTTTCCTTTACAGCCCTGCTGGATACCATGGAGGCCGCTAGAAGGCGTTGCAGGGAGGAACATCGACTATTTGCCCTACACCCCGGAAGTACGTCCGAGTCACATGAACAAGAGGAATGACATGCTTCCGGGTTGAATAAAAAGGAGTTTTTATCTGACCTGGAAGTGTTCCTAGACACATGGACAGAGAGAGCGAAACACTTCCGGGTCAGGGACTATAAAAGATTGGGAAAAACACCAAAGCGTTGAGCTGAGCTGAGCTGGGTGGAAGGCTGGCAACACGTCTAGGAGTGGTGGATTGTTATTCTGATTGATTATTGATTATTTAAAGAGTATTGTGGAGTGGAGGGTGCTTTGTGCACTGTTGTTTATTAATAAAGTCAACTATTGTACTTTTACCTGGTGTCTTTCGTATTGTCCGAGGGATCAAGAGGACGATAGCACCCTCTATCTGTCATAGTGGCATAGTCGGCAGGATTCTCTGGCCGTCATTTTGGCAGAGGACCTGTATCAAAATATAGTCTGTAGGCAGAGAACCCTAAGAAGGCGGTGTTAAGACACGCAGAAATTTCACAAAATCCCACCGTTTCCAAGTCCGTGATGGGAAAGAAAAAGTGAAACAAAGCAACGGCGCCAGCGGAGGGACGACACTCATCATGACTGATGCTCGGGATGATTTTTGCAGTAGCTACACGGGTTGGGAGAAGCCTCCGGATAAAGAAGACTTCAACTAGGTATGTGCCGGGGATATCCATAATAACATCTTTAAAATAACTCATTTTGTACCATGCACATACCTCGGAGAAGATCATCCGAAGGCACTGCGGGATGCAGGTGAAGCTCCTGAAGACGGTGATGCACTCTCTGTCGAGCCGATGAGGAAATCATTGGACTTCCGCATGTCGGGTGTTGGCGAGGAACACGTGATCCAACCCGATGCATCATGGTAAGGAGAAGGTTCTCGTCCTGCTTCATTCGGCTTCGATCTCGCGAAGACAGACTTGGCCTTTCTGAAGGGGAAGGGGGAGGCGAGCGAAGAACCGCTCACCCCACGAAAAGGTAAGGAGGGCCGGGAAATGGCTGATCGATCCGCCGACAAGTTAATACAGGCAGATTGCAGTCAGCCAAAGATGGCGGCCTGGTCCTCTAATACAAACTCCAATTCCCAGAAGCCTCTGTGACACCCATCAGAGCATGTGCCAGCAGTGGGTGTGTTCATTGGCTCCCGGCCGGTAGGTAAGCAGAATGAGGAAGTAAGCCTACCTCTGGCCAAATTAATTAACTGTTTAGACGTGCGGGAATTGAGAAAATGATCGAGCCCTTACGAGGTATTTTGCAGATGCTAACAGCTATAAAGAAGATAGTCGGAGACCTGGGAGCGACGGACGAAGCGCCGAAAAAGAAGGTGGAGGAGTACCTGCCGCGATTTGGTCGAGAGCTTCCCGCATTGATTAATTCGACGGTACAGGTAAGTGAGACCCGTACCGTACATAATAGAGTGACGTAGAGTGAACCGGGCCCGCAATTGATCAGTAGCGGGTGCCAATCCTCTGTGAACCCTACAAGGGAGTTTGGTACATTGACCGAGTGGGCGGGGGAAGCATCGATCGAGCCGGAGCAGCTGAATAGTGCTGTCTCCTGGAGCGGTGTGGAGCTGAAGACGCCACCCCATCTCGTTTACAAATCAAAAGGGGTTCAGACAGTAAAAGGGCTCTCTTTAACTAATAGAGAGACCCAAACTGTGAACAAACCCCAGATTAAGAAGGAGATCCCAAAAGCGAAACCGGGGTCTCCTAACAAAACAGAAAAGGGAGCTGAGAGCTCACGGTCGGCGCTGGAATCCTCCTCAGCGGGGAAAGGGGTGGAGCCAGCATTTCCTAACTATTTTCAGTTCCACGGAGAGAGAGTAGCAGGAGGAAGGACGCAGTGCTATGAATGGCGAAGGCCGGGTCACATTTGGAAATATTGTCCTTGGAGAACAGGGGACCAGATGGCTCATTGGACTAATGTTCCCCCGAAGTTTTCCAGGAAATACGAACCAAGCATCTACCAAGATCAGACTGGAAATTCCTCCTGGAAGAAGACATCCCTCATGGGGCTGGCCGCTCCGAATCACGATTCTTCGCTGAGGGGAAAGTACTGTGATATATGGCTGGCCATTCATTCTGGCCAATACCCCCAGGCCGTCAGATGGAGCCCTCCCTGCAGCATGGAGGTGCCCCGAATACCAGCAGGGGATTATGGACATTGGAGTTTTCATTTACAGCCCTGCTGGATACCACGGGGGCCGCTAGAAGGTGCTGCAGGGAGGAACAGTGACTATTTGCCCTACACCCCGGAAGTACGTCCGAATCACATGGACAAGAGGAATGACGTGCTTCCAGGTTGAAGAAAAAGGAGTTTTTATCTGACAAGGAAGTGTTCCTAGTCACATGGGTAGAGAGAGCGAAACACTTCCGGGTCAGGGACTATAAAAGATTGGGAGAAACGCCACAGTGTTAAGATGAGCTGAGCTGGGTGGAAAGTTGGCAACACGTCTGGGAGTGGTGGATTGTTATTGTGATTGATTATTGATTATTTAATGAGTATTGTGGAGTGGAGGGTGCTTTGTGCACTGTTGTTTATTAATAAAGTCAACTTTTGGAATTTTACCTGGTGTCTGACGTATTGTCCGAGGGTTCAAGAGGACAATAGCGCCCTATGTCTGTCACAAGTAAAAATGACAAAATGTTGATGTTAAGTGTATAATGTGTGAAGACTGAAGTCCAAATATCAAACACTTTCACAAAAGGTTTAACAAAACAAGGGTGTTTTTATTTAAGAGTATAACTGAAGAAAAAGAAATTGGGTTAGGGTTCATTTAAGGTATGTCTGCTTGGCTGGTACAGAGGTAACAACCACTGTCTCATCATCAAGAGGTTGTGGGTTCAATCCTGGGTCCTCCCCACATTTACAATTTTGAGTAGTGAGCTGCTACTATTCTTCTTCTTCTTTCGGCTGCTCCTATTATTACTATTATATAATAAAAACATACATTTGATTTGACTCTGTAACAACCTGCATAAATTTATGGTACTTATAAACGATATAGCTGAAGGGATATATAAATGCTGGTGAATAATACCTTCTTGGTATCTTGTTGTCACTTGATTTTTTTTTTTTTATTCAGGTTTATTCTTGAGTGTTCCTGCTCACGATGAATTAGCACGCACCTTCTGGTCCATGATGTCAAATCCACACTGACAAAAAAACAGAGTCATAAGTATGTCTGACATTTTGAATAATTCATTTTATGACATGTATAGTACATTTCAGAAAATATTGTGCCACTGATTCAACATTATATTCATTCACATACCTTCATGTGGTTGTAGTCAGTGATCGCATTTTTTTCCTGATCTTGCCCAGTCTTCACTTTTTGGGTATGGTAGTGTTTCTTTTGTTTTCCAGGACATGTGGAAGAAAGAATACTACATAGCGGTCAGCTCTGTGCTATATACAATCCTCAAATTCAAAAGTTAACAGTTCCCACACAATTGTACCTGCAACCTCTTGATTATAAGAAAGTTGTTGTTACCTCTGCACCAGCCAAACAGACATATTTACTTTGTACCCTAACCCAATTTCTTTTTTTTGTTTATATTCTTGAATAAAAGCACACCTGTTTTGTTATACCTTTTGTGAAAGTGTTTATTTGATATTTGGACTTCAGTCTTCACACATTATACACTTGATGTCAACATTTTGTCATTATTAATATAACATGAAAAAAAATTCTGTTTTAGTTATGTATTCCACATTTCCTGACTGTCGTTTCCTGTCATCCTACATTTACATAGATCGTTGTAGACATGGAACACACAAGAAATGTATGTATTCCAAATAACAATATATTATTTACCCTATACAGTTCAGGACACCTCACACCCAGATAAACAGACTTGAGCTATGAGAATTTTCTGTCTGACTTCAGCTGGAGGATGGGATAACAGGCTGCTTGCTGCTTGTGCTGACTGACACATTTGCAAAAGAAAGTTGAGGTGCGATGATGAAGAGGTGCGAAGGAATTTCAGGTGGCCCAGCATTACGACTTTTTTCGTAGGCATCAGGAATTCTAGTGTTTATGTCCACATCAACCGCAGATGTGACCAGGATTTTATTGGCACCTGCCGACACCCTCTACCACATCACGTCCAATTGAGGCATATATTTTACTTTGTATCTGTGGACTGCAGTGGTTCAGGAACTTGCAATAACACTTCACCATACCACCACCTACCACATTCAAGGTAATGGCCTTTGTGAGCAATTTCACCAGTTGCTAAAGTCAGTCCTCTGTGACTATATCACATCCTGGTCCAGTACCTGCTCAGCTCAAGAACATAAATCACTTTTGAGAGTGATGAAGGCAGCACAGAAAATTGCTGGGACCAGCTTCCTTTTCTTCATGACATATACAAAATATGCTTCTTCAGAAAGGAAAATACGATTATTAAAGACCTCAGGAATAAACAGAAGTTTATCTTTGGCACATAGGTGCACATGTAGCAACAGGGAAACATCCTGCTCTAGCTTCACAATTCAGCTTAAATGAACACAAAGTCTTCTTCATCAAGCAGGTTCACTGACTTAGAAGCAGAGACTGGGGTAGACACAGTCTAGGGGGGAGGGCACAGAATAGTAAGCAACTGGGCTGGTTGGGACTTGGACTTTTAAATGTTCTAAACAATGTGTGAGAAGAATGTTACACTGTAAGAGAGCAAAGCCGCATCTGATCCCGCAAAAAGATGGTTAAGGGTGTGTTTGTCAGTCAGTCATTTTCCAACCCGTTATATCCTAACACATGGGTCACAGGGTTCTGCTGGAGCCAATCCCAGCCAGCACAGGGCGCAAGGCAGGAAGAAATTCTGGGTAGGGCGCCAGCCCACCGCAGGACACACACACACACCAAGCACACACTAAGGAGAATTTAGGATCGCCAAAGCACCTAACCTGTATGTCTTTGGACTGTGGGTGGAAACTGGAGCACCCGGAGGAAACCCAGGCAGACACGGGGTTGGGTTTGTTTCCCTTTAAAATACTGTTTAGGAGGGAGTTTTCAAAGGGCAGCTGTTTTTCTTTACTGTTTACCAGAGAGTCAGCTAGCAGTCAAGAGAGTATCAGCACACAAGACCAGGTGTAACATGGTAGGAATACAGAGCTAAGGAGCCACCAAGCTGTCTTTCAGTGACCAACGTGTCACAATACATTGACATAAAAAGGTCTGGAATTTCTTTCAAAAAAATTGGAGAAAACAGTCAATCACAACACCTGCAAAGTTACGTTCTTCATTATGTGGCACAGAACCATTGGCACTAAACGCCAGTATATTCAGATACATTATCTGTCCACAAGCTGTAAGGTTACTAAACAGTCCATCATAAGAACAAATATTTTAAATATGTACACTAACGGTCAGAAGTTTTAGAACACTTCAGTTTTTTCCAGTTTTCTTCAAATTTAATCAGTTGAAATGCAATGAATGACCCAAAATGGTGAAAAGGTAAGCTGTAAACTGCCAGTGGTTTAAATGTAAAGTTTAGGTTAGCAAAAACTGAAATAAAGGAAACATAAGAATATTACAAATGGGCCTTCTTCAGGGAACAACTAATAGGATGCAGCGTACAAATTTTCTGCAGAAATTAAAGTGAATTGAGCCTTGCAAGTTGAAGCAAACATTTTGCAAAGGTGTTCCAACTTCTGTTAAATACTTTAAAACCCTCTTTCTGTCTGTCTTAAAGCAGAGTTGGAACAGACTGTGTTGCTATACCCTCCGAAGTACTACTTGGACAATATTTCAGTAATAACAGCAAGATAATGGAAAGTAACTAATTAAATGAGACAGAGCATTATTACCGTTAGAAGTGTAGGCCTTTCATTAAGAGAAATTGCAAAAAAAAATCAAAGTGTCAATGAGTACGGTGTCCTACACAATCCAAAGGCAATTGGAAACTGGAAGAAACTCTGATAGGAAGAGATTTTGCAGACCCAAAGTCACAAGCCAGTCAATGAGGGTCACCGACTTGTGTGATGGGCACCTCATAGTACAACTAACTGCAAATTATTTTAATACATTGTTGAACAATGTCATCCCTACTGTGAGTTTTAGGTCCTTTCCAATTCAGAACCCATAGATACATAGATCTGTACACAATATATTGAAGTCTTGGTCTTACAATTTAGGTTTTGCGTCAGGTGATATGGGGAGTACAAAACTGCATCTTAAAATGTGACAAAGGTGATACAGGCTGATATATACAGTATATGCACCATTTATGAGGGGGTAAGCACAATTGCCTCTGATCTCCTTATATAGAAAAGTCACAATGGTAAACATGAGCTGAAGTGTCATTCTATATACATTTGAGCCCGTGTGTTGATAGTTAGATAGGGGTTGAGCTGCAGTTTAAACAAATGTATGTCAAGATGGCTTTATATGTAACTCTGTATCCCTACAGTCTAATAGTTACCTTATGGCGATGGTGACAGTGTAATCATAATTTCACTAAGACATGCCATAAACCATACCTGTGTTGGCTGGGATTGGCTCTAGCAGACCCCTGTGACCCTGTAGTTAGGATAGAGCAGGTTGGATAATGGATGGATGGATATATACATTTAATTTAGATCTCTGATATAAACAGTAGCCTAATGTAAACACAAAATGTAAGCAAATAGAATTTGCTATCTAAATTCTATCTAAACATTTACTCATAATTACATTTTGCTCATGTTTGCTGTATCCTCCAACATATGTCAAGAATGCAATATCACCATTCAATCAATGCACAACGTCAAGAGTTTTAAAATTAAGAGACTGACTATGAAAAATGTTCTAGCGTGCCAGGAGCAAATGTATGGAGATTAATTAATCAAATTACAAATGTTGGTGGACAATGGAAGATGATTTTTTCCAAGTTTAAATGCAAATTTTAACATAAACTCATTTGGAAGATGCTCATACTTTGAACTAAATTGGCATTTAGCAAGGCATTCAAAGAATGGAGTTGCAGTCCTGTTGCATTTACCATTTCATTTTATTTTTACACATCTGTGTCTCCTATGCCTCTCCAGCTTAAGGATTATTATTATTGCTGTTGTTGTTTTGTTATTGTTAGAGTTTTATTTGTGTTATAGCAGATAACTTGTTTGTCCTCAGCTTTGTTTATGACATGCCTGTGCCCATGGTGGTTCTGATTTTCCCATTATGAATTCCCTCAGTTCACTGTGTAGATGTAGGAGTTATTTTTTCTAAGTTGGGGAAGAAATTTTCATTTAGATATTAAAATATGTTTCTTATAGTAATTAAAACTATAAAAAAAGTGTTTATTGAAAAGCATACATCAACATTTATAATAAAGTATTATTTTGTAATTACTAATTCAAAAATTGCTTTAAAGACAAATACCTTTGCTCCATCCATCAATTTTCCTAACCTATTTAGTTGAATTTTATTTTTATAGTTAGTACAAGTCATTTATTCCCAACTACCATGGGCACTAGAAAAAAAAAAGGGCATTCATCCAAATACCCACATGAAATCATGCCAAGACTTATTTGTTCATGATCAGGTGTTTATTGAACATTCAACGAAACATGACAAATTAAAGTCTCAATGAAGAAACATAGAACAGGCATTATCCCCTGCTCTGAAATTTAATGTACCCCCTTTATTCCACTCCCTTCATTAATGAGTCAGGTTATATGTCATAGAGTAACTAATGATTGACAAAAAGCAGAGGACATGTGGATAACTGCAATACAAGTGAAAAAGAAAGCTACAGAAATAAGGCAGCATAAAAAGGAAAGTGCAGTATCACAGGAGAGGATTTAAATTGCTTAGTGGATGTTGTTCTGTCCTCAGTGTATTTACTGGATGCTCAGCAGAATCAAGCCACACTCCAGGAGAATCAGGCTACAAGTCTAAGAGACCCAACTGTGCTCTGTGACAAGGTCTGGAGTTTTTAAGAATTAAACAGTTCGGCTGCAAGGATGCTGAGACAAGGAGGCCTTCCCACGTGTGAGATACAAAGAAGTAAAGACTGATTTAAAACGATGAATGTCTGAGGTAACAAATGAACATCTACAGATATGAAAGAGGACAGAGAGTTACATACATATGAGCAGACTGACAAAATGTGAACATTGAAAGAAAATATAGAAAAAAGTGTTGAAAACACCCAAGGAACAACAGATGGCACAGTTTATTGGTTTTAAGGCATGTCAAATGGCGCTTACAAGGAAATGGAGGAAAAGCTGATTAGAAATTTTAGTTGTGTTTATATTTCAGGTTTCTAGAGTATTTCCTAATATTTGTAAAAATGATATCTTTGATAGTTTCTTTGATGAGGGGAATGGGAGAAGAGGAAAGTTCACTGAGTGACATTAATAGAAGCAAGATTATATGTTTTTTACAGGAAAGAGTGGAGAAAGAGAGAAAAGGAGAGCTTTAAAGCAGCTGAAAAGGAATGGAGGGTCAAGTGGGTAAATGTGTAAAGCAGAAGAATCAAATACATAAAAAATGCTCTCAGCGCTGACTCCTAATGGGTGGAGAACTGAGAGACAAAAACACTAATGATAGAATGGTCAACTATCAAATCCAAAAGAAAAACAAGAGCTCAAAGTCAGAAAACAATGCAAGAATCAAAAGCAATCAAACTTTTATTTTTGTTTTTTAACTTCAAATGTTACACTAGGTAAATCCTAATGTTAAAGTGCAATGGTGCCAGCGTCATACAACAAAAATATATTTTGACGAAATAATTAGGCTTTGGAATCCTAAAATGTAAATTCATTAAAATTACTGCAGCAAAGCATGTTTCTTTAGCAGCAGTGTTTCTTTTTCTTTTGGCTGCTCCCATTAGGGGTTGCCACAGCGGATCATCTTCTTCCATATCTTTCTGTCCTCTGCATCTTGTTCTTTAACACCCATCACCTGCATGTCCTCTCTCACCACATCCATAAACCTTCTCTTAGGCCTTCCTCTTTTCTATTTTCATGGCAGCTCTATCCTTAACCTCCCTCTTCCAGTATATTCAGCATCTCTCCTCTGCGCATGTCTAAACCAGCGCAATCTTGCTTCTCTAACTTTGTCCCTCAACCGTCCAACATGAGCTGACCCTCTAATGTACTCTTTTCTAATCCTGTCCATTCTCGTCACACCCAATGCAAATCTTAGCATCTTTAACTCTGCTACCTCCAGCTCTGTCTCCTACTTTCTGGTCAGTGCCACCGTCTCCAACCCCTATAAAATAGCTGGTCTCATTACTGACCTGTAGACCTTCTGTTTTACACTTGCTGACACCCTTTTCCATCCTTTCTACACTGCCTTCACCTCTTTTCCACAATCCCCATTATTCTGTACTGTTGATGGTAAGTATTTAAACTTATCCACCTTCGCCAACTCTGCTCCTTGCATCCTCACCATTCCACTAAACTCCCTCTCATTTACACACATGTATTCTGTATGTCTTATTCCTACTGACCTTCATTCCTCTCCTTTCCAGAGCATATCTCCACCTCTCCAGGGTCTCCTCAACCTGCTCACTACTATCGCTACAGATCACAGTGTCATCAGCAAACATCATAGTCCACGGGGACGCCTGTCTAATCTTGTCTGTCAACCTATCCATCACCATTGTAAATAAGAAACGACTAAGAGCTGATCCCTGATGTAATCGCACCTCCACCTAGAATGCATCCATCACTCCTATGGCAGACCTCACCACTGTCACACTTCCCTCGTACATATCCTGTACAACTCTTATGTACTACTCTGTCAATACCACTGCTCCTCTCGAGGAATCTTGTCATATGCTTTCTCCTGGTCAACAAAGACGCAACGCAACTCCTTCTGGCCTTCTCTATACTTCTCCATCAACATTCTCAGAGCAAACATTGCATCTGTGGTGCTCTTTCTTGGCATGAAACCATACTACTGCTCGCTAATCATCACCTCCCTTCTTAACCTAGCTTCCACTACTCTTTCCAATAACTTCATGCTGTGGCTCATCAATTTTATCCCCAATCAATTTTATTCTTAAATATCAGCACCAGTACACTTCTTCTCTACTCCTGCAGCATCCTCTCACTTTCCAAGATTCCATTAAACAATCTGGTTGAAAAGTCCACTGCCATCTCTCCTAAAAACCTCCATGCTTCCACAGGTACGTCATCTGGACCAACAGCCATTCCATTTTTCATCCTCTGAATTTCTGTCCTTATTTCTCCCTTGCTAATCTGTTGCACTTCCTGATTGATTATCTCCCCATCATCCAACCTTCTCTCTCTCTCGTTCTCTTCATTCATCAGCCTCTCAAAGTACTCTTTCCATCTGCTCAACACACCGTCCTCACTTGTTGAGTATGTTTCCATCTTTAACCTTAAATTCAGAAAATGGCTGAGATGAAAATCTGGAGAAACTGTGACTGTCCCAGAACTGAGTTTATGGCCCTTGTCTTAGAGCCTTTTATACAGCTATTTGATTATGGCTCAACTTAAAAATATTTTTAGGGTACACCATTGATGGCTTTCATCTTTCCCGAGATGCAGCTCTACAAAAATACCACTGGATCCTTGGTGGAAAAAGACTAACATGATTCATATATTCGAGATAAAAAGAAATAGGAAAAATGGGATGAAAATGTAATTATTTGAGTTTTCAGAAGCCAACCACAATATTGTCCTAAGAAACATTACTAATAAAGTTGAAATTTCTGAGTTTTGTAGTTATATATTGTAGTTATAATAGTTGTAGTGCTACTATCATCACATCAGCTATTAAACACAGTTGTAGAATCTTGATGCCAGATTGAGGAGGATGTGGGTTTCTATCTGTTCTGGCCAGGGAGGAGCAGGGCGGGAATGACATCATTCTTCACGTGGGTGATGTTCCTGACAGAATATAATGATCTTTTAAACTCAGGGAAGAGGTGTAGTGCATCATAAGGCAAAAAAGCAGGCCAGGAAACACTTTCTTAAAACAGAAAAAAACTACAATGCTTTATTCAGCTCAAAAGTTGCACATCTTTGACATCATCACTTGGCTTCTTCCCAAATAGCAGTGCCGAGTGCTTTTAAAGAGGCATGGCATCTCCAGGAGCTATAACAGACATCGCCTAAAATTCACAAGCACGGGCGTTGTTAACTTGAATAGGGCACACACTAGGAGCCCAGCCTGAGTGCATTTAGGTAGGTTTGGGATTGGAGATGGAGTGGTTACATCCATAGGCTCAAAAGGCACACGTGTGTTGAGGTTGACAGGGGCTGGATCTCTGCCTTGGGGCAGATCTAAGGTTAAACTTTAGGTGAGACCGAAGTGAGAAGGCCTGAGGCAATCATTAGAGATTGTCTGTCATTTGCCACTTATTTCCAGCATAAACACTTTGTCTCCCGGCTACAAGACTTGGAATGGGCCATCAAAAGGCAGTTTCAGCATGTCTCAATGCACCTTGTGCCAGACAAACAAATACTTTGCATATTGCAGGTGGAGTGAAGCCAAGTGTGAGGTAAACCATGATGGGTGGCAAGCACTGGCTTGAATGTAGCTACTGCGTCCAAAGGAAGAGAGTGGTGCTAGGAATGCAGTCCATGGGGAAGATCTCTGAAGGATGAAATCTGCAAGTGGAGTGATTAACCATACACCAGTTCAGCAAGTGAAGATCTTCTTTAGGGCTGTCCTTAGCCCTAACAAACCCACGGCAGATGGGCAATCCAGTTTTCAATGGTAAGTGAAGCCTTGAAGTCTGACCTGCCTCGAAAGCTTGCATATTGTAATCTTTCTATTTAGCCAATAAAAGGTCTCATTTTTTTTGGCTACTCATTTCATCCATAATGGCTAACATGGTATAAGACTATACTACTACAGTTGCTTGAACATAACTGTACATCTTTGTAAACAAGCTGGCAAACCAATATCATATTCAGAATGATTAATCTCAAAAAGAAGACTTTAAATGAGTTTTCCAGGCTCCCTGGCAGAGTTCTATTTCAGCAGGTGGCTTGTTCAGCACTGCCAGTGCACTGGGCAGAGAAAGTGGCAAATAAGGTTGTCATGACAGCCATCATGAAATTTCACAGCTGAATGTAATTGGCACAGAGAAGGGCAGTGAGCTGTGATATCCACCATTATGCAAAATCTTAAACCTGCATTTACATTTTAAAATAAATATAGCATATGATCAGATGTCAAGTATGTAGTTATATTTGTAGGGCATTAAGTTTATCCATCCATCCATCTATTATCCAACCCGCTATATCCTAACTACAGGGTCACGGGGCTCTGCTGGAGCCAATCCCAGCCAACACAGGGCGCAAGGCAGGAAACAAACCCTGGGCAGGGCGCCAGCCCACCGCAGGTATTAAGTGTAGTGATTCCCAAATATTTGGGACTAATGTCTCTGATTTAAACCTTTTTTATATTGCATTTATACAAATGAATGGTAGATGCTCAATAGTTTTTAAGTACACATATTAGCTTATATCCTACAGGTCATTATAGGATACACATTCTTCCATGGCCTTAATCTAGTAAGAGATTAACTTTTTAACTAGCAAAATTGAATTTACAGCAAATGTGCATATATTGGAACTATCCAATCAGACAAGCAATAATCACAACTACTGAACTATTTGAAGAAAACAAATGAAGTCTGATGCATGTCAAAAGATGTTTAATTTTGTATTTGTTCAATTTTATAACAGCAACTAGTTCACTGTGTGGTAAAATATTTCTAAAAATGTATAGTTGATAAACAAACTTTGCCTGAACAGTTTTCAGTTACACCTTGTAAGGCATCAGATAAAGCTGGATAACTTAGCTGTTATGCACATAAGTACATATTTTTGTGCAGAATAATAATGTTTTAACTTTAATATCTTTCAAAAATTATCCTATCCCTAAAACTTTCTAAAGATTTCCTGTGGAGGGCTTCAAATTAGCCAAAAAATAAGTTTTGAATACTTTGAATAAAAATAAGTACATATTCAAATATATTAAAACACACCTTGTCTATCCCCGCAAAGGTCATGCAAAAAGATAATTTCTTCTCAGGGATTAAAAAAGTATATCACAAAATAGGAAAAGTATTTAAGTTGGAAGTTTTCACATTTCCCTATTATACAACATTAAATCACAGTGGATTTAATTTGGCTTTTTTGACACTCATAAACAGAAAAATAGTTTTTAATGTGAAAGTGAAACAGATCTCTGGGAAGTGGTTTAATTTAAGTAGAAACTAGGGGGCTCTGCCCCCTGCTTGCTTCGCTCGCCCACCCCCGGATTTGGTTTACCGGATATACAATTTAAAGAGATTGTTATTTTCATGGGAATTGTTACATATGCATTATTTTCACTTTTAAATTCAAACTTTTGTGAAAACAATACTGTATTTATCCTATAGTTCTGGCCCCGGGCATGGTTAAATCTCTTTCGCAGGATGTATAATGCTGCTCTCGTTGTGAAGGGGGGTCGGCTGAATGCACGCTAAGGAGGAGCGGTTGGATCATCTGCTGGCTTGCTGCTGCTGGCGAGCTGCGTATTCTGCTTCTCACGCTGCGCACCAATCATTTAAAAGCCTATACAGCAGCTGTCCTTTTGTCACTTTGCATCTCTGCAGCTCATGTTGTGGTGGTCGGTATAGGGTTTGGATGAACGCATGCTAAGGAGAAACAGTCAGATCATCTGCTGGCGAGGTATATGTTCTGCTTGTCGCTTGTCGTTGTTTTAAGAGCTGGGAGCACATGAAGCGTGTCTGCCAAAAGCATTCCAACAACTGCTAGGTTAGGTGTCCGTGAACTTGTTTTAAATGTGGTCTCACTGCCTTTTCTCTCGTGACGTTAAAGTGTCTCTTGTGGGACATCAAATTGTCTTCCAAGAAGATCATGTCTCATCTCCCAACTCTCCTTTCCAAGATTTTTTTTTATAATAGAGATTGATATAAAACACAATATGATTGAATGCATAAGCATTCACCCCCTTTAACATGATACCTAAATCATTACTGGTTTAGACATTTGGTTGTAGAGATCAAAGAATGAGTTCAATGGATATTGTCTGTCTGGGTTTTCAATTGATTTATATCTAAATGCACCTTATCTGGAATGTGCAAGTTGTGGTGCGTCAGCATGGTGGCCTAACCTACACAAAAAAGACGAAAGAACACTCCAAGGTCATTTAAAATCACAAGTCTGGGGATGAATATAAGAAACTATCCAAATCACTGAATATCCTTTAGAGTTCAATTAAATTAATCATTAAGAAATTGAAAGAGTATGGCACAGCTGTTAATCTGTCCACAAGAACTGAGTGATCATTCAAGAAGAAGACTATTGAGAGAACTCATCAAGGAACTTATGTAACTCTGAAGAAGTTACAAGCTTCAGTAGATTTTTGGAGATTGGAGAGACCATGCATATAAATGTTTTGCCCAGCTGCTTCAACAGTGGCCATTTTTTGGGAGAATGGCAAAGAGAAAGAGAGAGGTAACATTAAAAAAATCACATACATCTTAGCTAGTGTTTGCCAAAAGACAAATAGAAGACTCTGTAGTTAACTGAATGAAGGACAATGGTTTGATTGCTTTTTTGGCCAGCAGACTAAATGCCATGTTTGGCATAAGCCAAATACTGCACAATATCAAAAACATACCACATATACCATGAAGTATGAGTGTAGCAACTTCATGCTATGAGAATGCTTCTCTATAGCAGGGCTTGGGAAGCGTGTAAGGGTAAAATGAATGAACAAAATACAGTGGAATCATGGAGGAAAACCTGATACGGTCAGCAAGAAAACTAGATCCTGGGAAATTTGTCTCCCTGCAAGACATGAACCACAAGCAAAAACCAAAAAACTACAGGTTAATAGCTTAACAGCAGCAATGCTAATGTCGTGGAGTGGCCAAGTCTGAGTCTACATCTTAATCCAATTAAGAATTTGTGGCTAAACTTGAAAAGTGTTGTTCACTCAAAATCTCCATGCAGTCTGACAGAGCTTAAGCAGTTTTGCAAATAAGAATGGGGAGAAATGGCAATGTGCAGATGTGCAAAGCTGATAGAGACTTGTGCAAATGACTGAAGTCCTCCATGGCCACCAAAGGTGTCTCAAATATATACTGACTTCAAGGGTGTGAAAACTTATGTAATTGTATATTCTGTTATATAATTGTAATTAATTTAGATCACTTTGCAGAGGTATGTCTTCACTTTGACATCAAAGAGTAAAAACTTTCAAGGGATGAATAATTTTTATAGCCACTGTAGCTTAATGTTCATATATATTTTTACTATATGTGGTTTGTACTGTTCTCCTGCGGTGGGTTGGCGCCCTGCCCGGGATTGGTTCCTGCCTTGCACCCTGTGTTGGCTGGGATTGGCTCCGGCAGACCCCCGTGACCCTGTGTTCGGATTCAATGGGTTAGACAATGGATGGATGAATATTTCTTCTCATTATTTTTTTTTATTTTTTTGCTTATGATGCATCTGCAAAGCAAGGTGTACTTAATGATTTGTGTACGGTTTTGTAGAAGTTACAAGTTAAAGCTGCAGGTTGAAAAAGAATGTGACAGTGAAAAACATGGCCCTTGTAAAAGTTGGGATTTTCTGTGCACACAAAGGGTCATATTCAAAGAGAAAGCAGGACGGGGAGCAGTTCAGAGGGTCTTTTTCAATCTGTAGTACACATAAGTAACACAGACAAAATCACTCATTGTGTTCAAAAATGTTAAATGTTGTGATTAATCAATTCTTTTCACTTTTTTCTATCAGTTTTATTTGTTAAAGAAATACAGCTGGTAAACAACAAATTAGATGTATGTGGACTGAGTTGACTTGATTTTTTTACAACATAGAAATGTCTGTTGAATAGCGCAGGCAAAAGTCAGCGATCAATGAACAACACATGAATCTAAGCAAATTTTAACTTTTTCATCATTTACAGTTATAGCTACAATTTAATCCAGGTAACCCTGCTTGTGAAACTGCATGTTGGCTGAAGTAATAAAATTAAATAGGAATTACTGACATTGAAAAGATGGCTGAAAATTGTAATTTAAACCCAATGTAGTAATTAAAAGGAAATCAGGACTAGGAGTGTTATTTTCCTTTGTCTTTAATGAGAAAGAAATCCAGCTTTTGCTTACTTCTATGGGTAATTCAGTTCTAACATAAAGCAGCACAAAGTTAGGAATCTCAGATTCAAGGGGCAGGAGCAGAACAATACTTTTTGGTGCTGAAAAAAATGTTTAAAAACACATACTTAGTACTGTAGATCCAAGAGTAAAGATTGTTATAGAAAAAAATTCCAAAATGCACTTTGAAGAAGTGTGTTTAAAAAACAAGACCTGCAAGATTTGCTAATGATAATACAAGTAAAATTTGATTAACTTGCATTGTCAAAATTAAAGCTGATAATTGACTGCTTGAATAATAGAATTTGATCCAATTCCTTTTGTTTTACTTATCACTTATAATGTGCATATCTGGTGGAATGCCAGTATCATTTCTAAAGACCGTGTCTCTTCAGAAGGTTTATCCATTAGATGTCTATCTCTAGTATTCCATCAGTTGATTCTTCTGTTTTAATGTTTCATACATTAATTTATTTGGGACAAGAATAGTTCTTACCTCTGGGCAACAAGAATCTGTACTTTTAAGTCATTATTTTTTACTTTCTACATTAAGCCTTTTTAAAAAGTTTGGTGCTCAATTGTTCAACACTAAGAACTGTAACTGACAATAGACTGTTGAACTATTTAAGTTTGAAACAGTAACATGCAATTAAATAGTGAAGGAACTAAATTTGAAGGAATTGTTTCTAGAGATACTTTCAGGAATGAACCACAAATTTGTAAAGATAGGTAAAAGAAGTTTACCATGCGCTTCCAAAGTGTGTGCCACAGTCTCACAAGAGTGTTATAATGATTAATAATTAGATAAAGAATTTAATGCGTTAGTGTTACTTTTTTGTAATAAGCAGACAATGAGATATGTTTTAAAAGTTAAATTATATTAACTCCTGCTTTGTTCATGTTAAATGTTAACATTATGTATATGCAAATTAGTACATGTCTTTTAAGACGATATTGTTTATTAAGGAATAGACCTTTATTTCCAAGACTTAAAGTAAGATGTTTCTTCGTGGACTACTATATATTCTGTTATTTATGTGTGGAGGATTTATTTGGAATATATTGAATTATTTTAAACTTAAATTATATGTTAATGAGAGGAAAATAGATGTGATATAGTTTATGAATATGGTTATGTTCTATTAAGTTAAGATTTATATCCAGAACTTGTGAATCAACATAATTTATAACAAGAAGAAAGATACAGTTTAGTTTTGTGTTTATCTTTGTTTATTTGTGGTATATTTATTTCTTTGTAGTTCTCATGATGATGATAATTTGGATAGTGATCCTCCTTTGGTTAACATCTGAATAAACCATCAGTTAATTCATAGAGTTGTTGTGCTCGTTATTACTTGAGTGAGTTACAAGAAGAGAGCACACAAAAAATAACTTATTATGTGTAATACTGTACAGTATTTCATTTTCAGGCCTACATAAACTATGTCAGTTACCTCCTTTTCAATTTGTTGATACATTCATTGCTTTTTATGTTGTTGTGTACAGTATATTAGTATAAATTATTTATAGTCAGAAAACTACATGCCTATATACCATTTCATTTTCAAGCAAACAATCTAATCCAGATACAAGTCCATGTTTCTGTCTATCTCTAGTCATCCCATTGTTATCAAAAATATTCCAAAATGCCTTTCTCTTTGTGTTTCTATTAGTCTCTAACCTATTTTCATATCTGCCAATAATCCCATGTTCCAGTCCACTGCCCTGGTCTCAGTGTGAACCCTTTTAAACCCAGTGTGAGTTTGGTTCCAATTCATTTTTGGAGTCATTGGCGAGGATTCAGCATCCTTGGAGGAACTGAGTCCCTTTCCACTCAATCATCATTATGAAGCTCACAATTAATTTCAATGTTTACTTGCAAACATCCAGCATCCCAGAAAAACATTTCTGTTTTCTTCCAAGTCTTCAGTATTTTCACAATTATCATGATATTCAGGCAGCATCTCAACTGAGCACCTGCTGATAGCTCATGATTCTCTACACTCCTGTTATGACTATTGATATAAGGAGAAGCAGAATCTTACAAGTCATCATTGACAGTTTCAAGGGGTTGTCCATAAGTCTCCCTTCTGTACACAATGTCTTGAGTACTTCTGGACAATTTATTTCTAGGCTAAACCCTACACATACCTAAATGACAGATAAATCCAATTGTGTATAACAATGCTTTGTTTATTTTATTTTGTTTATTACTTTTCAGCCCCTCTCTGGTGTTCATTACAATGAAAATGGTGGCTTCCTGCCTATGCAATTAATCTCATTTACCTCTATGTCATTTTCACAGTATTTCAAATTACAATTCATCTCTCAATATTTCAGGAAACTGACTATTAATGTTAAGACACTTTTAGTGAATAGTAATCTTTAAAAATTTATGTCACTTAGATGCATTTATTTTTATATTAAATATCTTACCAATGTTCACTATCCTTACTATTATGTTAACTGCAGCCAGTGAATTAATAATTTTCCAAGTAATATTTATTTCAAACACAAATATACTAAGGTATGCAATTTATAAATACAAAGCAGAATTAAAGAATTATAATATATGCCCTTGTTCATGGCAAATGCTCTTTTCAAGGAAAAGACAAGGACGCAAGTTTTTATTTTTTTTTATTGTATTTTTTAATAATATTTTCCTAATTGTCTGAAGTCAGAAATGTTTTCCTTAAATGTGAATGAATGGACAATAGTGGTGCTAAAAGGATAACTCCTCACATGATGTTAATAAGTTCACAAAGGTATAATAGAGCTGAACCATTTAAATATTGTTCTTGTCAAAACTCACTCAGAATAACATTAAAAATGTCTAGAATTAACTGGGCATAATTACAGGGCTCAGGCAATCCAGAGCTCAGGTGCTAAAAGGGGATGTGGACAAAGCTAACACTATGAATGGATTTTTAAAAGATTAAAAGACTTTTCCTCCCATTGTATTCATTTTCTAATGACAAGTCCCCCAGACTTTCAATATTACATCAACAGTTATTACCACTTCAACTGGAATGACCGGTGGAAAGTTCCCCTATGACTATCAGTATGAGCTATCCACAAATGAAGACCAAGTGAGGAGGCAAAAGAACATCCACATGCATGAATCTAGAAGCCAGAGATTTGAAAAGGCTGCTATTTCTATGGCACATCACATCATTTTCCATGAGGCCAGACATCCTATCGCAGAAACAACTAAGAATGCTGTTATTTTGGAGTAACAGTCCTAGGAGCAACTGGAGGAGGCCCAAGGGAAGAAGAGGGACAAGTATAAAGACCTTGTTTTAGACTGCCATAGAGAAGGCTGGAAGGCAAGTTGTATGCCCATCCACACCCGGAAGTGCTACCAGAAGAGGAGCTGAATTCACATGCAGTACTTCTGGGTATAGTATAAAGGAGGCGCCTCACTCCTCTCAGGGATCCAGAGTTGGGTGGAAGAGGACAGAGCTTGCAAGGAGGGGAGTAGAGGCAGAAAAAGAAACAAAGATAAGGACTGAGAGTATTGCATGGACTGTGTGATACTGTGTGCTGTGAAGAAAAAGAGGAATAAAATGTGTGGTTTGGACATCTGGAGTCCGTGTCTGTCTGTGTCCGGGCTATCTTTTACAACAGACAAAGTCATTTTACTGTATGCTCAGCAAGCAACCTACCATGCCTGTTGTAGAGATGTGGCTGGAGAACTAAATACCCAACAAAAAAAATACCTGTATTCAATGGGAAAAAATGTGCACTATTACAGGACATAGTTTGAACCAATGACTCTGGTGCTATAAGGCAGTGGAATCAATGCTTAGAACAATTCAAATTTAAATATCGAACTGTACTGTTTGACTAAAGGTATAATCAAATATGTGACAACAAATCTGCATCACGTGCAGTAACTTTTTTGTTGAATCTTTAAAATCCTTTTGTTCATTATGATGTTTCAAATGTCTAAAGCATAAGGGTCATTGTAGTTAATTGTTTTAGAATTTCTGAAGCTTTATCACATAGAATGGCAAGTTGGAGAGGGTCAGTATTTTTTTGAGTCAATTACAGGAGCACCCAAGGACTTTAATATCTAACTTTTTAAATTTAATGCATAGCATGTTAAAATTCTGGTTTAGCCCAGCATGAAACAAGCTGTCAATATCGATACCCAATGCCAAATGAGCTTCTATTTTAAACTCAAGAAAATCAATCAGGATACAGAGGGGTGGAGAGCTGTGTTCCTGAAGGGTCTTTACCTCAAACAATGTATTAAGTAGGACTCAGAATGAGGATAATTTATTTCCAAAGTAGTTTGGGTATCAGGAAGATAAAAATGCAAACAAATAAGAAAGAATTTGTTAGTTCCTGCTGGTGCTCATAGAAAATAGTTATATAACTAGTTATATGAAATTAAGAAATCAGAAGCTTTTGATTAATGTGATTCTGGTTTTAAACAGCTGACTATCTATAAATTGTTGAAAAGAATAAATGAATAATAAGAGAATAAGTAATAAATATATGAATAATATTAAGACTGCTGCGGTGGGTTGGCACCCTGCCCAGGATTGGTTCCTGCCTTGTGCCCTGTGTTGGCTGGGATTGGCTCCAGCAGACCCCTGTGACCCTATTCGGATTCAGCGGGTTAGAAAATGGATGGATGGATGGATATTAAGACTGTGGTGGGTTGGCGCCCTGCCTGGGGTTTGTTTCCGGCCTTGTGCCCTGTGTTGGCTGGGATTGGCTCCAGCGGACCCCTGTGACCCTGTAGTTAGGATATAGCGGGTTGGATAATGGATGGATGGATGGATGTATAATAATAAGAGAATGATTCTTAAATACATAACTAATGATAAAAGAATAGGAAATAAATACAATATTTTCTCATAATGAGAAATGATTAACCAGTCTTTGCATGCCCCTTGTAACTGGAGGTAAATCTCTTGAGGCAACTTTTTGATTTGAACATAGGTATCTATCTATTTCATAACACTGACTTCCTCTTCCACCAGTGAGTCTTTCCTACAACTTAAAGCAATGACCATGGTCTGAGAAGGGAACTTGTCTGTGTGGAGGTCAGATAATTCATTTGCTGCCAATTGCCATGCTACAGTGTAACACCTCCAAAGATAAAAGTAGACAAGTTTATCCTGTGATATGACTGTGAAGTCTTCTGCTGAGCCTGCTTACATATTCACTACATAAAGCCTTGGCCATCATCAGTAGTGAGAACATGATGTGGACTGCTGGAAAAGGCTGCAGCATGATTGACATTAATGAAGCATCACTGGAGAGGGCTGGCTGCTTAAGATTTCTGAAAATCCAGCATAGGATGGGATTGTTGGAATGACAAAAAAACTACTGAAATAACATATTCTTTGCTCAGTATGATATGCTGCCTGTTATATTGGACATTTATAAAATATTAAAATATATTAGACTTTGTACATATTGGGCATTTGGAATGCTCATTTATTCACATTTTTAAAGATAATTTAGACACAAGAAAGAAATTACATATCAAGAATAATGCTGAAACTTAAACCACATGCCTTAATGTGTACATCCACCAATGGCAGCATAAATATGGCCATGATAACAATGTATAGTTAATCTTTTTTTTTTCCATACAATCAGTATAATCAGCTCTCCATAGTGGTTAGACTCTTTACTAATATGTATTTATAATAGTAACATTATATAAACGAGTTTATTTGTACACAAACAGCAATACAAAAGTTTTAGTAAATTAACATCTTTTAAAACCATCATTTACTTTGGTTAAATGCTTCTCAAAAGGAAAAAAATAAAGGTAAGTAAATTAAAGCATGGTAAGTTAAGGTAGTGTGGTATAATGAATATGGCTCTGCACCTTAAATTGCATGGTCCCTATGTAATCCTCAATGCTGACTTACACTGTGATCCTAAACAAGTCAAGGAACTTCACCTTGCCTGTGCTTCAGTTATCAAAAATGACACGTAAACAGTTATTGTATTTTTTCATATAACACCTGTCCTTTCCTCAATATTATTATTATTATTATTATTATTTGGTTCTTTTTTTCTCAGCTAAATATACAATAAGGACCATTTCTTCTAATTCTGTACAACCCAAGACAAATTTAAAGAGTTTTGGAGCCTAACCTGGTAGCAAAAATTCACAATTCTCGATTTGTTTTCAGAGATTACACAAATTCTGAGCTAACTGGTTAACATCTGATCTAAGAGCCTTGAGGTACAGCTTTTTCCTTTACTCAGAGTACACAATGATCTTTGAAGAGACAGAATAAAGACATGAATATCTGATTGTTGTTAACCCTTTGTGGCTGATATAAGATTTGGATGCTTTTCTGTTGATTGGACACAGCTAGCAGCCTATCCTGCAGAACGGAATTGATTTATTGATGTTAATCAATTAATTTGTGTATTATCAATTTTTTTTTGACAATATCAACAATTATTTTGACAGAGGAGTACAAATTCTGTTTTTGTATTCCTTAATTTCTCTATAAGTGGGGTTCCTGGCTATTACAGTTATATTAAAGTGGCTGAACTACTGAAGAACTCCTGTTTTAAGGAATAGAATAATATGATTTACTCACAAATCCAAGGCAGATGGAAGACAGAAACAAACATGACACATAAAAGACTAGTTGATTGATAAGTGGTTTTCTAGATTTTTCTCTATTTTACAACATTCAAGGTTTAAAGTTCACATTTTTAATTTTAGTCATGTTTATTTGCCTTCTCAACTATATCAATTAACAGAGACAATACAAGTTACAATTTACACAGAAATTCAAAAAACATTTACATCATTTGAAAAACAGATTGTTTGATAACTACTTCTAACAGTTTGATAGTGCATGATGTACGTAGCAACTAAGAAGGGCGAGTCACAAAACGGGTGTTTGAAATGTACTGAATAACAACAAACTGAGGAAAACAGCAAAAATCTTTCCCCAGCTTGCTGTTTGGGTTGCTATGCACATCTGTAAAACAACAAATGCAACAAATATGTTTGCAGCTCTTTTTTTACACCGCACTTTTTTAATTACTTTCCCAGTTCTCTCTCCAAGCTTCTTCCTCTGGATTCATCCGCACAAACCCACACCCCTCCTTCCTTCCTTTTTGTCTCAACCCCTTTTATGTGTGTACCTCCTGTCTCCCTATACAGTCAAAAGCAAGCCAAAGCCTCTCCTAAGAGGTGTGTGCTCCCCTAAACACAGTAAATAGTAAACATCCTAAACATTAATTACAAGACTTCACAGTATTTAACCAAAATGGTCACATGATACATTATGAAACCTCTAAACTCCTGGAATTTTTCATTTTCTCTGATATTCTATATGAAAAAGCTGTATGGCACTGGGAAGAATTGAATTTCTGGAGTGATTTGTCTGGGTCTTTACAGTGACTATCCTCCCTTATTTATTGAAATTAAGTTCTGCATGTAATGGTTTTCTGTCATCAGTTGAGATGATTTCAGTTTTTCTTAAAATTACCATCAGAGACACACACACCAAATCATCTGTGTCAGCCCTAATAACTTAGTTGAATGTTTGGTAATCTGATGGTGCTTTTATAAATTTATTTTTTTAGACCACTAAACCAGGCAATCAGGTTGAAAGTGACAACAGACTGGATCACACTGCAATAAAAGGTCAACATGAGGTCCTTGTCAGCTTTAAATAATCTTGAGTTTACAGTTGAGAAATAAGCGCTGATTGCATTTAGAGTTCAAGTTTTTTGTATTTATATACCAGAGAAGATTATTATCTAGGTGAGTTTCTAATTATGTATATTCAGTCACTTTTTAAAAAAGAGATTGATACACATGGAGATTTCTGTCTCTTTAAGCCAAATTTCATTTCTTTGGACTTTTTATTCAGAGTAAGATGGTATATATTGCACCAGTTTACTAAACGTCCACTTGATTTAAATAATGGCTTTCATACTCCCCAGATATACATCCTGTCAGCATGGTATAATCAGCATACATGATAATGGAACAGTGGTCATTGCTATGTCTCAGGTCATTTGGGTACAGAGTAAAAACAGCTGGGCATAAAACCAGCCAGCAGAGTACATTAAACATATTGATGGGTATTTTAAAATTACTTTATCTGTCATTAAAATGTTTTTCACCAAGTGGTCAAAGCATTTCATTGAAGTCGAGGTGAGTGCGAGTGTGTGGAGACCTATGGAAGTGGGGTAATGACTGACTATTTCCATAGCTTAGGTAAAATATCTTCAACAGTGAGTAGTTTAATTTTCAGACTGTAGATGTGCTCTCTTACAGTGATATTATTACACCGCCTTTTCTTAACATTTAGGCAGACCCCAATGCCCGTCTCCTTACCAGAAGCTAAGTTTCTGTCTTGCCATTCACATACAAATCAATCTGTTTCAATGTCAGTGGCCACATCGTTATTTTTAAAACAGGTCAGACATGCTGACATCATACTTGCAAACGGAAGAGGTGTGAGAGTTAATTAAAAACTGCATTTTGCTCCAAAAAACTTTGGGCTTTGTAGGTCGCTAAGGAGCCATGCTGGAATTTTTAAAGCTTTTTTTTCTGTTTAGATGAGTTTATTGTTCTCTTTTCGCCTGCATAGGAGCAAAAGCAGCTGAGTGTTTGAGGGACTGTTTGGAAAAGTTACTTGTACTTGTTCTAGTTCTTGTTATTTTCATTCAAACTAGCATTGCATTGTATGCAGCATTAGCTAACACTGGCATCTCTATAAGTAAGTAACTGGCATTGTAACAACAAAAAGTAACAGAAACAACAATCACGTGGTGGGAAAAAAAGGCAGCAACTGACTTCAAGGTGGTAAAGACAAGGGGCCTCATGTATTTTTATGCAAAAAAATGTTGTGTATGCCCGTTTCTACGCTCACTTTGAGATGTATAAAAACTAAATTGGTGTAAAGGCACACATGTTTTCACGGCAGCCTCATACTATGCATTAACACTTTTCTGCTTGGTTTGGTAAACTAGTGGCATCCAGGGTCAAAGCAGTGTTACTATTCCTGTTTCTGGTCTTTCTTTTTTAGGTTCACATCAATGATGTGGGCTTTATGAAATACACAAAAATAATTGCATATCATTTACAAATTTAAGGCACTTGATTGTAATAATTCTGTAACAATATAATGCACTTGCACAGAATGGCAAACCATTCCAAATACTATAGCTGCTTTAGCGTTGTTACTCTTACCACTGAGACTATTTTACACTGTTTATTTTATATGTGTATGGTATCACAGCTGCACACGTTGTGAAGAGAGCGCAGATGATTATAACTTACAGCAGAGCATACAGCTTTCAGCTTTGGAGGACATTTATAGCACATGCTGCCTCAGGAAAGCCACCAGTACCTGCATGGATTCCACTCACCACAGTCTAGTTGAACTTATCCCATCTGGTAAAGGCTTCAGAGCCTTTCCAAAATGGACCTTAAGGCTCAGAAACAGTTTCAACACCTGTAAATACAGTACACTCAATCAGTTTATTAAGTGTTTCCGGTAGAACTGTTTGTACATGTATATTGTACTTATGCTTTCATGTTGTATATTTTTCATTGTTTTTTTATCATATTATTATTATTTATCATTTTATAAGAAGATAAGTTTATGGAGGAGTTGCAAAATAGATCTCATTGTACCATACAATGACAATAAAGGAATTCAATTCAATTAAATTCAATAAAAGAGAGTGCCTATTTACAGATGATTATGACTGGCTTCTAAGTCAATTTAGATTTCCAAGAGCTATCGTCTTGGAGCTGCGTGATGTTAGAATACTAACATTTTTATAATGAAATACATTAAAGTATGTATATTACATTTTACAAATAATTTGTTAACTTCATTTAAATAATGTAAACTGTTAATAATTAAACATGTAGTAGCAATGAGTTGGCGCCCTGTCCAGGGATTGTTCCTTACTTGTGCTCTATGCTTGTTTGGACTGGCACGACCCTGGATTGATGGAATGAATAATTAAAAATGTATAACAAAGTTTTATCAGTGTTTTGAAGTATCGGCCTTCTAAGCTTATACAACTGGTTTTACATTTATTACAGACGCTTATTGCATGGCGATTGGTTATGTGAAGAAAGGAAACGGAAGGACAAGAATTGGGGGTTGTTATTTTTGACAGACACAGTAATGCTGCAATAAATGATTCCATCCAGGGTCGCACGTGTCACAGCAGGCATCTTGCGGGAGGCAGGATGTAGAGGTAGATGTGCTTTAAAGAGGAGAGTACTGAAAGTCAGTAGGAACAAGACAGCATACATGTGTGTAAATGAGAGAGAGGTCAATGGAATGGTGAAGATGCAGGGAGTAGAGCTGGCGAAAGTGGATGAGTTTAAATACTTGGTATCAACATTACATAGTAATAGGTATTATGGAAGAGAGGAGAAAAAGAGAGTACAGGCAGGGTGGAATGGGTGGAGAAGAGTGTCAGGAGTAATTTGTGAGAGACTGGTATCAGCACGAGTGAAAAGGAAGGTTACAGGACTGTTTGAGACGAGCTATGTTATATGGGCTGGAGATGGTGTCACTGACCAAAAAACAAGAGACAGAGTTGGAGGCAACTTTTTATTTTAATGCAGTGATGATACACTAAAATTTTCTTTATTTGAATGTGATATTTTTCAGTCTTACAGAAAGTCTGATCAAATTCACTGGAAGTGCAGGGTTTAGGTCTGTACTTATTAATATATTACCATAATATTTACACATTTAATTTTCCAAAAGTCAAACTCTTGTTTAGGTCAAAAGTTTGCAAATAAGTCATAGACAACTCCCAACACACTTTATATCCAACACAAAGCTCTGCACCACTGATTACCTGGATTAACTGTATAAGCAGCAATGATAATAACAAAAAATTAGTACATCGTGATAGATTTCTGCTCTTTGTCCTGTGTTGTCTGTGGTCTCAAAACCTTTATAAAAACCCCATAGAACTGAGCTTTGCCATTAAAGCTCTCCCAGCGAGTCTTTAGATCAGACATGAAGTGAGGGCTACATCTATCCAGTATGCAGAGAAGTTCATCCATCACCTGTCAAAATAAAAGGGAAAAAACATATGTGCACACACACACACACACAAAGAAAATATATAAGTATAAATAAGTATTTCAGTGAAAATATAGTTAAGAGCATTTAGAGAAAAGCCAAGCAAAATGCCACCTTTTATTGGTAAACTAAAAAGATTACAATATAAAAGCTTTTGAGGCAACTCAGGCCCCTTCTTCAGGCAAGATGTAATCAGAGCATTTAAAATGAATACATATATGCTTACATGATCTATTTCTCTGAAACAAGGGTATGCTTGCTCTATGTTAGCTGGCCTGTCCCACAACAATTCTCAGTCACTGTGAGTATAGTGTTACAGAAAAAAAATTACGGAAAATGCGGCGAGACATAAAACACAACTATTGTCGACCTTCCATAGTATTTTCTTCCATGGAAAAAAATATTTCGTCTGAATAAATGAAGTCCACAGCACACTGACGGGATGATTACTGATGTTTGGTTCACTTGAAAGTGTGCAATGTGAAACACAACCAAAGTTTGAACTAATTGGAAGCTGAAACAACATAATGAAACATCATAACAACGTGTGTGAAAATACCTTTAAGTTAACAACAACAACATTTATTTATATAGCACATTTTCATACAAATAATGCAGCTCAAAGTGCTTTACATGATGAAGAAAGAGAAAAAAGACAAAATAAATAAGAATTAAAATAAGGTAACACTAATTAACATAGAATAAAAGTAAGGTCTAATGGCCAGGGAGGATAGAAAAAAACAAAAAAATCTCCAGATGGCTGGAGAAAAAAATAAAATCTGTAGGGGTTCCAGGCCACGAGACCGCCCAGCCCCCTCTAGGTATTCTACCTAACATAAATGACCTCAATCAGTCCTCATGGTATAAAGGGTTCTCATGGAAGAACTTGATGATGACAGTCATGTGGACTTCTGGCCTTTAATCCATCAATGTAGGGACATCACTGTGCTCTGATCAGGTGGTGGTGGCGCAAGTCGCCACCCCAGAAAACCAGAAAAACTTTCACTATCTTCAAATCAGGAACTTTGTTAAACAGAACCTTCCAGATTTTCCTCATCTTGCACCCTCATCCATGCTGGAAAAAATATTGCTCAATCTCAAGGACTTAGACTCCATCTCTACAATATATAAAATCATTTTACAATCCCTCCCTTTCAAAGATCCAAGAGTACACTGGGAAAAAGGTCTCTCAATTAATATATCAGAAAAGGAGTGGAAAGCAGCAATGCAGAGAATTCACTTGAGCTCCATATGCGCAAAGCATACAATTATACAACTCAAAATTATATATCAAGCACATCTGTCTTGTCTAAAACTCTCCAAAATTTTTCCAGGGCATGATCCAACCTGCAAACGCTGCAACCAAGTCCCAGCCTCACTGGGTCAAATGTTCTGGGCCTGCACCAAATTAACATTATTCTGGACAAACATTTTTAAGTGCCTTTCAGACAGCTTTGGACTCACAACCCCTCCTAACCCATTAACATCTGTGTTTGGGGTTCTTCCAGAGGGGCTTAAAGTGGAGAAGGACAAACAAACTGTGATTGCATTCACTACACTCTTGGCACGCAGACTTATTCTGATAAACTGGAAGAACCCAAACTCTCCTCTTTTAAGTCAGTGGAAAACCGATGTGTTATATTATTTGAAATTGGAAAAAATCAAATACTCAGTTAGAGGATCCATACAGACTTTTTTCAAAACATGGCAGGATCTAATCAGTTATATTTTTAAATAAGTTCATGAAGCACAGAGAATTTATTAATATAGGTATGTTTACAAGCCTTAAATTTAACGCTGTTTGGCTTGCTCTCTCTCTCAGGGATGGGGATCGATCTGTTCTTAACTCAATTTTTCTTTTTGTAAAAACTTGATTGCTTTGTATGGATTGCAATAAAATTAATAAAAAGAAAACCAGAAAATGAACAGTAGAAAAAGTAGGGGTTAGTACGAATTTTGAATTTGAATACCATGAATAATAATGATAATTAATTGAATATACAGAGCATCAGGATTAAACTAAGATGAAGCTATGAGAAAGCCATTTTAAAGTAATGTGTTTTTAGCAGTTTTTTAAAGTGCTCCACTGTATCAGCCTGATGAATTCCTATTGGCAAGTTATTCCAGATTTTAGGTGTATAACAGCAGAAAGCCGCCTCACCATTTCTTTTAAGTTTAGCACTTGGAATTCTAAGCAGACACTCATTTGAAGATCTAAGGTTACAATTTGGAGTGTAAGGTGTAAGACATTCCAAAATATAAGATGGAACAAGATTATTTAAGGCTTTGTAAACTATAAGCAGGATTTTAAAGTCAATTCTAAATGACACAGGTAACCAATGTAGTGACATCAAAACTGGAGAGATGTCTTTGGATTTTCTTTTCCTAGTTAAGATTCTAGCAGCTGCATTCTGCACTAGTTGCAATCGGTTTATGTCATTTTTGGGCAGTCCTGTGAGAAGTGCTTTACAGTAATCTAGTCGACTGAAAACAAAAGCGTGAATTAATTTCTCAGCATCTTGCAATATTACAAGAGGTCTAACTTTTGCTATATTTCTTTAGTGGAAAATGCTGTCCTATTAATCTGATTAATATGTGATTTAAAATTCCAGTCAGAGTCTATAGTTACCCCTAAATTCTTTACCTTCGTTTAGACTTTTAATCCTAATGCATCAAGTTTATTTCTAATAACCTCATTATATCCATTATTGCCAATTACTAAAATTTCTGTTTACTCTTTATTTAGTTTGAGAAAATTATTGCTCATCAATTCAGAAACACAAGTAAGACATTGTCTCAGTGAATCAGAGAGTCAGGGCCGTCAGGCACTATTGATAAGTACAGTTGTGTGTCATCAGCATAGCTATGGTAGCTCACATTATGTCCCAAGATAATCTGACCTAATGGAAGCATGGAAATCGAAAGAGCAGCAGATCCAGGATAGATCCTTGTGGAGCACCATATAGAATACTAGCAAAATACCCGCACTTCGCAGCGGAGAAGTAGTGTGTTAAAGAAGTTATGAAAAAGAAAAGGAAACGTTTTAAAAATAACGTAACATGATTGTCAATGTAATTGTTTTGTCACTGTTATGAGTGTTGCTGTCATATATATATATATCTACCACAGTGGCGTAGTCGGCAGGATACTCCTGCGTCTATTGCGGAGGACCTGCATAAAAAATTTCTGTGGGCAGAGAACCCCAAGAAGACTGAGGTGTCAGGAATCACCACAGCATCGCCGGAACCCAAAAATAATTCCAAGTCCGGTATGGGAAAGAAGAAGGGCAAGCAGAGCGACAACACCTGCGGGAGAGCCTTAGGTGCAATGGCCGACGCTCGGGAGGAGTCAAGAAGCAGCCTTACAAGTCAGGAGAAACCTCCAGGAATCAACGATCACTCTGAGGTACGTGCCGGGAACGTTAATAAAACCCGTTTATTATTACTCTTTGTTCCGTACATGTACCTCGGAGATGACTACCTGGAGGCTCCAAGGGAAAAAGGAGACTGCCCCGAAGACAACGGCCTGCTCCTGTCGAAGCCAGAGCATCTAGGAGATGACTTCTGCATGACGGTAGCCGAAGAGGGACACGACAGCACACCCGCTGCTTGCTGGGAAGGAGGAAGTCTGCGTCCCGCTATTTGCGCCTTCGAGCCCAAAGAAACGGACTTGGACATTCTGAAGGGGAAGGGGGAGGCGAGCGAGGCACCGCTCACAGAGGAAGGATTGATCGAGCTGGGGCAACTGGATAGTGCTGGCTCCCGGAGCGAGGCAGCCCTAAAGACGCCACCACCGGTCATTTTTAAATCAAAAGGGGTACAGACAGTAAAGGGTCTCTCTTTACTTAATAGAGAGACTCAGATTGTGGAAAAGCCCCAGATCAAAAAGGAGATCCCGAAAATAAAATGGGGGTCTCCTAATAAGAATGAAATAAAAGAGAAAACACCGTTAGAGGCGGCAGGGGTTTCTCTCCCAGCAAGAAAAGGGGCGGACCTAACGTTTCCTAATTGTTTTCAGTCCTGCAGAGGGAGAATACCAGGAGGACAGAGGCAGTGTTACGGGTGCCGAAGGTTGGGCCATCTTTGATGAAACTGTCCTTGGAGAGAGTGGGACAAGATGTCAAATTGGTCTAATATTCCCCCTAGGTTCTTCAGGGACCAAGATATTCAGATCAATCAAGGCTCAACTGGAACGTCCTCTTGGAGGAAGACTTCCCTCTCGGGGCAGGCCGCTCCGAATTGTGTAGTTTTTGTAAATACACCATATTTTTCCTTTTTTTTTTGTTTTTTTTTTTATTTCTATAGAAGTGTTAGTTCTGAAGGACTGCGTCTCAAAGCTTGCCTGACACTACTGCATTTTTGTTGTACAGCACTCTTGAAAATAAACTTGCACTTTTCACCCTTTAATTTTTGTCTGTGTCTCATCTCTCTGCTAATTCTGTTTGGTTCATAAACTATCAGATGTTCAGAATGTTGGCTGGGGCCACTTTCCCACTACATTGGATATCACAGTGGGTCTTCAAAATGATCAAAAATGTCAATTGCCACACTTAGCAATTAATCTGTAACTTCTGAATGTCTCTGAAATACCACTGCCATCTGATCAGCAATGAAGCTTGGTAGTGCTGCACTCCAGACACAATGTTATTGACTGCAGTCTGTGGGTGGCAAGAAAGGTAATATAATACAAATCTACCATTTCTATCAACAGCATCTGACATCATACACACACTCCCAACAATGAAGGTAGTCTTCTTTTATCTCTAGCTCAAGAAGCTCATCCAACAGGAATAAAAAAAACACAAGAGGAAAAAATATACACAAAAATACACAAAAAATAATTCCACCAATCCCAAAATCAAAAACTATGCCAACACCAAATAAGTGTATATATACCTCCACCAAAAATGGAGATATATAACTATATGTACAAAAGAACATATACAAAGCCACCACAATCACAACTGCTCCTCTAATTGCTCAGCAGTGCTTAATCCTACCTCTCCTTTAAGTTCACTGACCCCCTGTTGGCTGACAACTCCTTAAATATAACTGGCAAGATTATCCAGCCAATCTGGCACTCCAACTACCCCACGCACCTATCCAGGTGGACGCTGTCATGGTCACGACACGCACCGAACAACTTTGTATTTAAAATCAAACCTCTGCCGGTCACGCACGTGTATGCCCTCCTGGATGGCCAACGGCTATGGTGAGCTCAAGCACACCAGTTGCCAGCTCACAAGTAAGTAAATTCAGTTATTTACAATACGGGATTCCGAGGAGGAGTCTGTACTGACCATTATACCGGCTCCACATGTGCCCAAACCCACCATGGATCACAGCGCTCACCCACTAGATGATCTTGCATTCCCGCGACAGCGCCTTCAACACACAAACAGTAAGCACACATACTTTATGCTGCCATACTTTTATCCTTATAAATACCGCTGCTCAGTTTAAGGCTTATTAACTTAAAATTTTTACCACACCCATTTGCCAAAGTTTCCACTACATGCAAGACTCTTCTATCAAGGAGCTGTTTACGGTAGTTGAAGCACATGAAATTGAGATTGCCCAGTCTGCATGCTGTAAAAGACAGGCATTACCTCGGGCTCTAACTATAAGATCTCATACATTTTGCTACACACCTTTGGTCAAAAGTTTGGAACACTTACTTTAACATCCTGTGGTTTTAGCCATGTTTGACAAAGGTTTAGAGAAGTGCAAGACTAGATTTTTAAAGGACATCATTGATGGTGATATTTTGAAATCATATCCATTATTCTCTGTTAGACCAAATGCCCTAAGGTTGATACTGTATACAGATGCATTAGAATTATGTAATCCTCTAGGTTAAATACCTCAAAAAACAAACTTCTAATAATGTGCTGCATCTTATGGAATATAAATCCAAAATATACAGTAGATCTAATCTGGTAACTATTCATTTACTTGCCATTGCAAAAGCAAGTGATATTGCTCAGTGTGGTGTCAATGTAATGTTGAAGAGAATACAGGAAAATCTGAATATGTTGTACAATGGTCTGAGAATCAAAACAGTTGCTGGTTAGAGAACTGTTTATGGTGCATTTGTCTCACTTTGTGGAGACACCTTGGCTCAGCATGAGGTAACTGGGTTTAAAGAAGAACTTGGATTTTCATTCTGTAAGTGCAGACACTGTGAGTGCAGTCTTGAAGACATGCAGATTCACTTTGATGAGGAGAGCTTTGTTCAATGGACATTAAATAGGCACATTAGACAATGTAATAAAATTGAGAGGGCTTCTACTGATTTCTTTAAGAAACAGTCTGAAAACCACATATGGAATTAATAGGAAAAGGAAATTTGTGGATTTTACATTTTGCGATTGGCTAGACAGGGGGACCAAGCTGGGAAAGATGTGTAGCAGGTTAGGGTGATAAAGGATAAAGATGGAAGCAAACTCACAAGTGAGGAGTGTGTGATGAGCAGATGGAAAGAGTGCTTTGAGGGGCTGATGAATGAAGACAACGAGAGAGAGTAGAGGTTGGATGATGTGGAGATAGTGAATCAGGAAGTGCAACAGATTGGCAAGAAGGAAGTAAGGACAGCTATGAAGAGGATGAAAAATGGAAAAGTTGTTGGTCCAGATGACATACCTGTGGAAGCATGGAGGTGTTTAGGAGAGATGGCATTGGTGTTTTTAACCAGATTGTTTAATGGAATCTTGGAAAGTGAGAGGATGCCTGAGGATTGGAGAAGAAGTGTACTGGTGCTAATATTTAGGAATAAGGGGGATTTTGCAGGATTGTAATACCTACAGAGGGATAAAATTGATGAGCCACAGCATGAAGTTATGGGAAAGAGTAGTGGAAGCTAGGTTAAGAAGTGAGGCGATGATTAGTGAGCAGCAGTATGGTTTCATTCCAAAAAAGAGCACCACATATGCAATGTTTGCTCTGAGAGTGTTAATGGAGAAGTATAGAGAAGGCCAGAAGTAGTTGCATTGTGTCTTTGTGGACCTGAAGAAAGCATATGACAGAGTGTCTTGAAAGGAATTGTGGTATTGTATGAGGAAGTCAGGAGTGGCAGAGAAGTACACAAAAGTTGTACAGGATATGTACGAGGGAAGTGTGACAATGATAAGGTCTGCGGTAGGAGTGATGGATGCTTTCATTCTGAGCCCTTTCATATTTGCAATGGTGATGGACAGGTTGACAGAAGACATTAGACAGGAGTCCCTGTGGACTATGATTTTTACTGATGGCATTGTGATCTGTAGCGAAAGTAGGGAGCAGGTTGAGGAGACCCTGGAGAGGTGGAGGGTCCTTTTCTTCCTCCTTAGTGTCCATCAACTCATACAACTCATCATACACCTTTTCTTTAGCCTTTGCCACCTCTCTCTTTACCTTATGCTGTTTCTCCTTGTACTTTTGTCTACTTTCTGTATCTCTCTGACTATTTCACTTCTTTGCCAACCTTTTCCTCTGTATTCTGTCCTGTACTTCTACATTCCATCACCAGGTTTCCTTTGCCTCCTACCTCTGTTGAGATGTCACACCAAGCACCCTATTGCTTTTACCCTTAGTATTTCTGCTGTTGTTGCCTAGCTGTCGTACCTTCTTGCTGAACTCAACCTTAGAGTCTTCTTTTTTCAGCTTCAACCATTTGATCCTTGGCTCTGCCATCACTCTCCTCCTATTCATGATCTCCAACATCATCCTATAGACCATCATCCTATGTTGCCTAACTACATTCTCTGTTGCCACTACTTTGCATTCTTCAATCTCCTTCAAATTGAACATCATGTATAGGATATAATCTACCTGTGTTCATCTTCCTCCACTCTTGTGTGTCACTCTATGTTCCTCGCTCTTCTTAAAATACATATTCACCACAGCCATGTCCATACTTTTTGCAAAATCCATTATCGTCTGACCTTCTTCATTCCTCTCCTTGACACCATGCCTACCCATCACCATCTCCTCTGTTTATCATCACACCTTCAATTTCCAGCTTCATAATCATTCCTCTGTCTAATACTCTTTTCACCTCCAAAACACTCTTGACATATTGTTCATTTAGAATAACCCCTGCCCAATTGTTCCTCCCATCCACATCATGACAGAACAATTTGAATCCATCTTGGATCCACCTGACCTTACTCTCCTTCTATTTAGTCTCTTGCATGCACAATATATCAACCTTACTTCAGGTAACTCTCTCCCCTTACCATTCATACTGCCAACATTCAAATTTCCTACCCTCAATTCCACTCTCTTTATCTTCCTCCTCTCCTCCTGCCTCTGGACACATCTTCCCCCTCTTCTTCTCCTTCTTCGGCCAACAGTAGCCCAATTTCCGCCAGCACCCTGTTTGCTAAAACTACTGGTGCCGGCCGTTCTTATCCTGGACCTTGACAGATTCAGTATGGAAATCTGTATTGTTTTCTGCATATTTATCTTTCAAAATTTTACACCGAATGCCCTTTCTGATGTAACCATCCCGATTTATCTGTGCTTGGGACCAGCATGAAGAACCACACTGGTTTGTGCATCCCCTAGAGCTTTGGTTGATAGTAAAAAGTCCATTACGATTCCTAAATCCTCCTAAGGTGTGCGGCGGATGGGCCCCAGCCGGGATGCCCCTATGACACTGGATCCAGGGAGGCAGCCATGGGATGCACGCTACGTCCCCCGGAACACTGGGTGGCAGCCCCCCTGGGTTGCATCTGGGCCAGTAACATGGAATACTGGACCTCATCCTATTTGGGCTCCGTGGCCACCGCCAGGGTGAGCTGCAAGGCTTCCTGAGCCTATGTGGGAGGCAACACAGCCACACCCAGTATTGTAGCTTAATTGAGGTTAATTACCACCTGAAGCACTTCCAGGTGAGCTGTAAAGGGAGCCTGCAGCCACTACTCAGGGTGCCAGAGTTATGACGAGGAGGACGAAGCTGCCCTGGGAGGAGTGGAGGAAAGAAGTGCATGATTTGGGGTGTTTTATTTGTGTTTCGGGACTGTGTAGGGCCAGTGAGACATGGGGAAGACGTGTCCCATGGCTGAAGAAAATAAAGACTTTTTATTTATTGTGCCAGTGCCTCTGGTGTTAGTCTGTATCGGGTCGGCATCAATAAAGGAACAATATCACAGGTGTAATTTCAATTTTCACACCTCCGATTGTGTATTCATGTGTAACATTTTCACTTACTTCATGTAATACTTTACATTTACTTATATTAAATTTCATCTGCCACAAATCTGACCAAGCCTGTATGCTGTCAAAGCTCTTCTGTAATGATTCTACAGATAGCAGATTATCTGCCAATAAGCATATCTTGGTATCATCTGCAAACTTAACCAGCTTGTTAGTTATATTCCTATTGATTTTAAAATCAATCTTGTTTTACAGAACAGTCAGCATAGGTTCAAAATGGAATGTCATGTTTTGCCAACATGCTGGAATTCTATGAGGAAGCAACAAAAAGGTATTATCAAAGTGGAGCATGTGATATTATTTATCTTTGACTTTCAAAAAGAATTTGATAAGGTGCCACATGAGGTATGGCATCAAACTAAAAGAAGTGGGAGTTCAGGCAGCTGTTTGTAGATGGATGCAAAATTGACACATACAAAGAATGTTGTGGTGTGAGGAACCCTATCAGAATTGGCAGACATTAACAGTGGTATTATACGAGGGTCAGTGGTGAAGCTGCTGATATTTTTAATATACTGTACATGAATGATTTGGACAGGAATATAAGTAACAAGCTGTTTGCAGATGATACCAAGGTAGGTGGATTCTTGAATCCATCCAATCATTACAGAGAGACTTGGGTCAGCATATAGGCTTAGGCAGATTAGAGCAGGTGAAATTTTATGCAAGTAAGTATACATGTAGGAAGTAAAAATTTGAGATCTGAATACACCAATCAAAACTACACCTCATGGGAATGATTTAATCTGGGGCTTTTTCACAGTCTGGGTCTATGCATAAGAGAGAGACCCTTTGCTGTTTGCACCCCTTTTGTTTTATGAATGACTGGGGCTGATGCCTTAAGGATCAACTTGCTCCGGGAAGCAGCACTATCCCACTGCTCCGGCTTGTTTGATCCTTCCACTGGACACTTGGTCACCATTCCAGTCTCTTTTGTACGGCTCGAGGTTACTTGGCACCCGCTACTAAGTAATCGCGGGCCCGTTTCACTCTGCGTCCCTCTTTCATGTATGGTATCGGTAAAATTCACCTGTACCGCCGAATCAATCATCTTGGGAAGCTCCTGACCTAATCGCCACAGGTATTCCTCCACCCATCTCAAAGGTGCTTCAGCTGTTGCTCCCAACTCCTCTACCAGTTTCTTCACATCTGACAGAACTTGGAAGAAACTTTGTACGGGCTGATCAGCTTTTCCAGCTGGCATACATTGATGTTATTAATTGTATCGGCCGGAGGTGGGCTCGGGCCATCGTCAGCCCCACCTCCTGGCCGTGAGCCAATGAGCATGCCCGTCTCTGGCACATGCTCTATTGGGACTCGCACAGGCTCTTGGGAATTGGAGTTTTGAACTACACAGGTCTGGGGTGCCACCACCGGCCGACTGTGATCCGCCTTTTCTAATTTAGCGGCGGACCGTTCAGTTATACCCCGTCCCTCTTTACCTTCATATGTGCCAGGCATTGCTTCGCTTGCCTCCCCCTTCCCCTTCAGGGAGTTCGGATCCATTGGGGAAATGACGACCTCACCTACAGGACGACACTGACCTACTCTTTCCCACAATCCCGTGTCCCGCTTTGACAAACTGAATGAAACACTCGTGGTCAGGTGACTCTTTGTCTTCATCTTGGCTTCCCCAGCCTGCTTCAGGATAGTCCACGTGGCTGCTCTGATTGAATAAGATCCCAAGATTTAAACTCCTAGATCGGCAACACCCTCCATCATCACCGGCATCTTGTTAAAGTAGGAAGCATGTTTCCAACTCATCGTCAAGTTTAAGAAGACAGGCTTCTGAAAAATAACTAAAATAAGGTTCCGGCGAATGGAATGCTCTTTCATTACATACCACCGGATTCCGACCGGGGTCTTCCAGTAAGTAGAGGTTGTCTTTTGTGTCCAACATCCGATGGCCATCCCACCACTGTAAAGCTCGGGTCCTCTCTGCATCAATCGCCGCCCCATCTTCCTCGCTTCTCACCAGGTGCAGTATGTCCATAAATGCACGGCGTCATCTAGAGTCTGCTCCTTTTGGGCTCTCCCATTCTTTTTCCCAGATTTCTTACCCATTACGGTCCGATGTGAAGTGAGGCTTTCTTGTGTTGTAGCCCTGTCTGTTGGGTTTGTGTCAGCGTTAATTTTAAAGGTTTTCTGACCCAAACAGAAGTCAGAATACTGCCAACTACGCTAATGTCAATGAGTGGATGCTAGGGGTCGCTGTTGGCCCGTGAAACCCAACAGACAGACGTTCGGGACACACTTGTAAAATCACTAAGAAGAACTTAATTATTTTCTCAAATAAAGTGCATAAAGCACCACACATGGCAAAATCCACCAATAACAATAATTAATAATAATACAATAATCTATCCTCCTCTACCAGCAGCTCTGTCACTCTCCCTCCCAACTCCGGCTCAGCTTGCTGGGTCTCTCATAGTCCTTGATATAGTCCTTAACCCGGAAGTGCTCCTGTCCTTCAGTGATTTAATAGCACTTCCGGATCAGATGAAGACTTATATTTTTCTTCAGCCCGGAAGTACTTCTGTTCTTCCGTCCCCATGATTTGGGAGTACTTCCAGGCTATAGGGAAAATAAAAAATCCCTGCATCTCCCTGCAGCGTCACACGGTGGCACCCACGCTCCCCAGTACGGTTGTGAATCCAAACTCCATCTCCCCTGATGCCCTGCGGGAAATCAGGGCACCTTTATGCCATTACAAGGGGCACTACGGGTATCCCTGGTAATACTTCCACCAGCACCTCCAGGTGTGGCGGAAGTGCTGACGTCCGGGGCTTCACAGTCTTCTGGGCACCCCCTGGCGGTAGCCACGGCCCCTATAGGGTTGAGCTTCTTTTCTCAATTTCTGTGGCCCTGCTATAATACATTTTTCTTTAATATTTATGTCAGTATATCTGGCAACACTGTTAAAGTTTTATTCATATGTGCATGCTAAGTTTGGCACACAGGGGCTAAGCATTTAGAATTGCTATCCAAGCATAGACTAGCTAGCCAAAGACAACTGTATGTAACATCCTGTTATAATTTAAGACACTTGGATAACTGAGGCAATGTGTTAATTTTGTGTAATGTATGATCCAACTGAAGAAACATTGTCACTATCCTGGTTTAAATGTATTCTGTTTCTTACTGTTATTTTATGAGACTGAACTGCGGGTCTAGAATTGTCATTCATAATGCTGCATTGTATGATACATATGATTGGGAAAGAATTATTTTATGTTATGTATTTGCTCTACTTTGCATCCTTCTTTAGTTAGCCTAGCAAGTATTTTAGTTTGGCCACTCAATTTAGTGGTTAAAGCCTCTCCATTCAGTGGTAAAGTTTTATCAATGAAGAAAAAGGTGGTGTACACACAATTGAAGATTTAAAGAGACTGTACTGCACTAATGACTTTTGATCTGCTGCACATACCTGAGAATAGCTGGTGAAGAAACACTTGCTTTTCCAGAGGGAACGAAGTGTAGAACCAAAAGAAAGATTGTAAGTCCAGCTGAGTAAATCTGAAGTCAGGATATGTGCAGACATTTTTGCTACAGAGACAAGTTTTATGGACTCTGGCAGGGACAGGCTGTAGCCACTGAGGTGATGTGTTAGCTGTTGAAGGCTCCCATGAATGACTGCTGAATACAATGCAAGCCTAGAGGGATGTGCGCCTCTGCTAAAACGGGACAGTCACCATGTGTACATCTCATGAGCTCCCTAATGGCAAAAGGACTGTTTACTTTCTGTTCCAATAACAAAAAACTTTAGTGTCTTGAAGCAGTCACACTTTTTTCAGAAGGATCTGCAAAGCTACCAATCTGCAAAGCCACCAAGAAAAAGACTTTGCTAACAAACTACTCGGTTGGGCAAGGCATGTATATAGAAAGCCTAGGAATATACTTGAAACTGTTATAAGAAGGGCTCAAAAATATGAGGATATGCATGATTTATCAATGATGTGAAATTGTAAATTGAAAGGGAATAGAACATTTGCTAGTGAAGTTGGGGAGGATAAAAGATAGTGAACGAACAATTATACAATAAGACTAGTTAAGAACAATTAATAATCATAGTAATAGATCTAGAATAGCATCTGAGTTATGTTACAACTATTGTAACTCATAAAGGGATCAGATACCAAAGGGTGGGGCACAAATAGCAACATACTGAAGCTAGAAATGATAGGAGTGCCAAAAAATAGTGTAATCCATCAAGATGCTATATAGGATTCTAATATAATCTGATGCTATGACACCCACTGCATTAATTCAATAATATGTAGATACAACATTGACTATGTAAGATACTGTATAACAGGGCAAAAGTCTCCACTAACACCATTGATGAGATACATTGATCACTAATTGGTAACACCATATTAAATGTAACTGTTTATCCATGTTTACGTTGGTTTTAAATGACTGGTACAGAAGCTATAGTGGTACTACATCTCACATTTCCACAAAGGATCTTGAAATGTCTACACTGTGACGGGTGATCAAGTACCTTTTGCTTTGTGGATATAACTTTCAAGTATTGTTTTTGCCACAGATCCAGTGACAAAGGGTGGTTTGTTATAATACATTTTTCTTTAATATTTATGTCACTATATCTGGACAACACTGTGTCACACACGTGTGCATAGGAGGCAGCTGAAGGTTTTAGAGATGAATGATAATACATCTGCCCGGGGGGTGCGGGGTACACTGATGCTCTTTCTAAGTTCCCTGCAGGCCTTTCCCGGGAAATCCCACCAGGAGCCACCATTTGGACTCGGGACACATCACTTCTGGTCCTGACCCCGAGGCCAACATCACTTCCGGTCCTGGCCCAGAGGCCGACATCACTTCCCCCCAAACTTCCTATAAAGCCTCACACCTTTTCCCTGAAAGGCAGTTCTGTTTTGGACCCTGTCGTGTAATCCTGATTCAATCATGAATCAATTGCTTTTGCAGCCAGGATACCGAATTAAACGGGTGGCTGTCCCAACCCTTGCCATGTCTGTTGTGTCTTCTTCTCACAACTGTTAAAATTTCATTCACATGTGCATGCTACGTTTGTCACACAGGGGCTCAGCATTTAGAATTGCTAGCCAAGCATAGACTAGATAGCCAAAGACAACTGGAGGATTGTATAGTCGGCTTAAACACAGAACAGTATTTCTGTCCTCTGTCAGTACAAAATCTTCTTTCTTTGTTGGGAGAATGAGAACCGGCATGTAGGCATTATGTTATTTCTGTATTTTGTGGAGGAGGAGTTCAGTCCCTACCTGCCCTTGTTTGGAGACAGAGAAGACCAGCAAGTGAAGCAGACAGTATTAGTATTAAAAGGCTTGGACAACAGCCAAACCCTTCGAAGCTGTGTCGGACCTCTGTCTGAAAAACCTCTCAGGGTGGGGACGAAAAAATGGCAGACTGCTTAGATCCAGATTCCCACACCTGGATAAAAGTCTGTCATATGCTTCCCGTCTGTAAGCGCGTCAACCGTCAGTAAATGTAAGCTAAAGTATATTTTTCTCATGTGATTCTTATACTGCCATAATCACGATGGGAGAGATATCACCTTTTCTGTCATATTACTATATTGTTTAGTTACTTAATGTGCTGCAATTTCAAAAGAACGCATTTCCGGAGAGCTAATGCCTCCAAAGGAAACAGGCCCCCACATAAACCAGGGCAGCTGGGGGAAGCATAGTCCCTCTCCTGGTCCTTCTCGGCATCCCGGTTGGGCACAGCCCCCAGTCACCTGCCACAATGTATATATATATATATATATATATGTATATACTGTATATCCTTCTTTTCCTTTTGCCAACTCTACTTCTTTCTTCCTAAGCTTCATCCTCCTCCTCCTCCTGACTCTGGCTTCTGAATGGAGTGAGGCGGCCTCCTTTATAGTGCATCCGGAAGTGCTCCAGGTGTCTCTTGATTAACATCCAGCAGCACTTCCAGGTGTGGCAAAAGTGATGTACAGGAACCCCGCTCCTCTTCTAGGAACACTTCCAGGTGTGGCGGAAGTACTGCAAGCCCAGACTCTGGAGCTGTCCAGGTGCCTCCTGGTGGTGGCCACAGACCCCCACCGGGTTGATCTTCTGCGTTCTAATTCTGTGGCCCGATGTAAACCAAGGGGGCTGCCCTCTCGTGTCCTGGGGGAGGTACTCTTGGTAGTGCGCCCATTCTTCTCTTGGAAAAGGCATATTGTCCGGGCAGGATCCCCAGCCGTCCATCACAGTGCCCCACCACCAGCTGACCCGCAAGTTATGGTCCTGCCCTTCAAGACACAAGCAAGAAAAGGGTGGGGAGACGCTGCTCCAACACCACTTCAAGGTATCCCTCCTATTGTTATATGGACAGCGTCACCACCCATGCCCGAGACTGTGACATTCATATCACCGACACTCTCCTTGTCTTCGTTCCCTCCAGAAGTGAAAACAGAATGGGAACATCTGCCCCATCTTGTCCCCAACCGAGTTCAGGATCTCCTTCTTTCTGTGTGTAAAACGCCCTTTAGTCGTCTGTGAGCATGCTGGCTCACGGATCACCCTGTTGGGAGGCCCATTCCTACCCTTCCAGGTCCTCCCCATTTCTCTCTCCCCTTATGAAATGAAAAGAGACCCTATGCTGACTGCACCCGTGTAGACCTGCGTGAAACCTGCTTTTTGGGGCAGGGCAGTCTGACAGCTGATACTTATCAGCTAGTGTTCTATACGTGCCTCTGCCAATTTCCTGCACTGAGAGGTCATGGGCACGAGAGAGAGCATCCTACGATAGAGCCCTTACGATGAATTAGTGAAAACTTGTAAGGTTGAAGGTCAAGAAACCACCTAGTGACCCGTGGATTTGACTCCTTGTGAAGGGCCATCCACTGGAAGGGAGCATGATCCATCACCAGAGTGAACTCCCGCCCCAAGAGTTAGTACCTCAACTGCATAATCGCCCCTTTTATCACAGGGGCTTTCCTTTCCACTGCTGCATACCTGGGGCCTCATGTATAAACGGTGCGTACGCACAGAAACGTTGCGTAAGAACTTTTCCATGTTCAAATCGCGATGTATAAAACCTACACTTGGCGTAAATCCACGCACTTTTCCACGGTACCTCATGCCTTGTCGTACGCAAGTTCTCCGCTCGGTTTTGCAGACTGGCGGCACCCAGCGTCAAAGCAGTGCTACTGTTCCTGTGTGGTTACACCTTATTTTCCTGACGCGGCTTTATAAATACACCGAAACTAACCGCATATTGTTTATTAGTGTAATGCATCTGATTGTAATTAACTTGTAACAATATAATGGTAGAGGGAACAGCCATAGTATTCCATTATACCATAACTGCTTTAGCGTTGTTACTCTCACTTCTTCTTCTTCTTTCAGCTCCTCTTGTTAGGAGTTGCCACAGCGGATCATCTTTTTCAATATTTCTCTCACTGCACCACTCGGAGTATTTATATCACTGTATCTGAGTGTGAATCACAGCAGCAGCTGATCGGAAAGGGAATTATCGGTATACAGCTTTAAGGACACGCTGTCTCAGCCACTGCAAAATGTTTTAAAGGCTTTCCTGTATGGACCTCGCGGTTCAGAAACAGAAACGATATCATTTATAAGGTGAAATTTGGCAAAATATGTTTATTAAATTATACAGATAAAACTTTAACTTCATTTAAATAATCTATATTCTTCACTGGGAGTGTCGTTAAGGATAGAATAATTAAACATGTACTACGTAGATATTTCAATGTTCTTTAAACGTTTTGAAGAATCGGCGCTAAGCTTACAGATGGCTTAACGTCTATTACAGAGCTGATTGTATGGCGATCGGTTACTTGGGGAAAGAAAAGCACTGACTGCAGGACGGCTACGCCAATATATATTGAATATAAAACAGAAAGAGAAAATAACAACACAGCTAAAAACACAGCGACAAATTTCGGCAAAAGTTAAATGCTTGTGTCATGAGCACGAGGCGGCTATGCTAGCTAAGCCACCTTATTGACGGGCGGGCAAAGGAGCCACCGATTCTTCCTCTGCCCAGTGCCACCACAAGCCTAGAGCCACCCCTGATTGTACTGCTGCAATAAATTATTTAATCGAAGTGAAACACGTGTTTAATAACGTGCTTTAACTCCTATCATCATGAAAATGATATCACGTATACATCTCAGTATTTTAGTTATTCAGAGAACTGTAATATTACGAATGTAATTGATTCTGTGTCCAGTTGGAGGAGGAGAGCCGGTTTAAAAAGCAAGTAGTGATTCACACACATAGAGCACATAGAAGATCAAACACAAAACAAAGCATTTAACGTGCTACTTTAATTACGATGTGATTTGAGAAACTGGTTAATTAAACGATTTTAAGATGAAGTTTATGATGTTCTACTTTAATGACAAAATAAACTACGTGATTAAAGTGGAAATGTTGAGATTGAAGTTGACATTTCCTGCTTTTTCCCCACTGTGTGCCTTTTTCTCTGTACCCTAATAAGCTTTCATATGACACTCAGACAGTGGGCTTACAACTCGGCTTTTCACGGTGACTTTGATATGTGACTTCTTTTTTATTTCCGGCACTGTGCGATTTTGTGAACGTGAGCTTTCAAGTTTCTCCAACACGCTATGTCACTCGATCAACTTCCTTTTGTTGATTATACCACGGTTTATTTGAACAAATAGTATGTTTTTCATTTGCCTCCACTTGGTATTCGCTGAAATTCTTATATTTTCCCCCGTGCTTTTCCCATTGTCTTTTCACAGAAGGCTGCGCTTAAGGGTGATTTATATTGATTTGCATATTCAAATAGGCGGAATTCTGGGAGGATTTGGGGCGTTACATAATGCGCGTGCACGAGCGTTAGTTTTCACGCTGATCGGGATTTATGTAGCAGAAGAACGTGGAAGTTGGAGTACACACAGATTCCTGCATCTGGATTTTTCTGTGCGTAAACACATTTTGGCTTTTGTGCTTACGCCATGTTATAGTGCGAGTTCTACGCATGGCGTTATACATGAGGCCCCTGGTCTCCCGATTAAACAGTTTCCAGCTCAGGTACATAATGGGGTGTTCAACACCATCGACGCTTTGGCTCAACACGGCCCCCAGGCCTGTGTCCGAGATGTCCGTCTGGAGAATAAAAGGGAGAGAAAAATTAGGAGCTTTTAATATTGGTGCTGAAGTAAGAGCTTGTTTTAAGTCACAGAATGCAGTATCTGTCTTGTCAGTCCATACCACATGATTAGGAGCCCTCTTCTTTGTTAGATCAGTCAAGGACACCGCTCTCTCTGAAAACCTAGGTAATCTGAGAAATGCTTGGACTTGCCGCTTGTTTTGTGGATGGGACAATTTTAAAATGGCATCTATTTTTGAACACTGGTTTTACGGTACCCCGACCCGCCAGGTAGCCCAAACATTTAGCCTTTTAGTACAAATAAGCATTTCTTTGGATTGATATGAAGCCCGGCTTCTCCTAGTGCCCACAATACCACTGTGACCTGCTGTACGTGTTCCTTCTATGAGCTGGAATAGATGACGACGTCATCCAGATAGGCAGCACTATACGCATTATGGGGGAGGAGCACTTTGTCCACCTGAATGGAAGGACCCGATACTGCCAGTGTCCGCTAGGGGTGCTAAACGCCGTCTTGACCTTTGCAGAGTCCATTAAAGAATTGTGGTCAAAAATTTTGCTTGGCCAATCCTTTCAAGGAGGCCATCCATGCGAGGCATAGGGTAAGCATCAAATAGGGAGACCTGGTTAAGCCGACAGAAGTCATTGCAAAACCTCCAACTGCCATCAGGAATACTAACCAATATGATTGGGCTGGACCAGGGACTATAACATTCCTCTATCACTCCTAGCTCCAACATTCATTTGATTTCCAGTTCCACTCCTGCTTTCTTTGCCTTAGGAAGTCTATAGGGGCGCTCTCGGACAATAACCCCTGGTTCAGTCACTATATCATGCGCAATCAGAGAGGTCCTTCCTGGTTTTTTACTCACCACCTCTGAGATGGACAGGATAGCTGATTCCAGCTCCTGCCTTTGTCTAGCAGTTAATTCCTCGCTGAAATTAAGGGTGTCTGTATGAGCAAAGAATGAGCAGAGCTGAGTGGAGGAGGAATCAGGTTGCCTTTCCTTCCATGGCTTCAGCAAGTTCACATGATAAACCCGCTCGCTTGGTCTACGATTGGGTTGTTTCACCAAATTGTTGACCAATCTTTTCCTCTCCTTAATTTCATAAGGGCCTTGCCAATGGGCAAGTAATTTAGAATGGAAGGTGGGAACTAACACCATGACACGATCCACCAGATGAAATTCTCGGAGTGTCGTGCCACGGTTATAATAGTGGGCCTGTGTTGATTGTGCCTCTTCCATATGACTTTTTAAAATAGGTAATATTTTTCAAAATCTAATTTCGGGATATATTCCAAAACATGATGGCAGAGGGAAGAGCCTCTCCTTCCCAGCCTTCTTTCAAAATATTGAATATACCTCGGGGTTTTCATCCGTATAATAATTCAAAAGGTGAGAACCCCGTAGAGGCTTGTGGGACTTCCCGATAGGCAAAGAGAACAAGGGAGAGGAGTTGATCCCAATTCCGCCCATCCCCGCTGACCACCTTACGTAGCATCTGTTTGAGAGTCTGATTAAACCTCTGTACTAGACTGTCAGTTTGAGGATGATAGACAACGGTCTTTAAGAGCTTTTTTTTCAGTAACTTTGCCGTTTCCTTGAACGTCTCTGAGGAAAAAGGCGTCCCTTGATCCTTTAGGACTTCTTTAGGGATGCCATCATGCGCAAAGACCCCTACTAGTTCCCCTGCAATTGCTTTAGATGTAGCAGAGCACAAGGGAACAGCTTCCGGGTATTGGGTCGCATAATACATGAGAACTAATATGTATTTATGTCCTCAGGCTGAGGGCTCTAGGGGTCCCACAATATCGATATCGACCCTGATTCTTTCAAAAGGGACATCAGTTCAGGGAAGGGGAATGAGAGGAGCACCGTCCCTCCTAGCAATTTGCCGTAATTGACATTCTGGACAAGAAATACAAAAACAGCAAACCACCTTGTTAATTCCCGGCCAATAAAATCGGAACTTGATCCGCTCTAAAGTTTTTTCCGAGCCTAAATTGCCTCCAAGGAGGTGGGCATGTGCTAATTCACAAACCTGCTGCCGGTAGGCTCGTGGTATTAACAACAGTTTCCAGACCTCCCCCCCATGATCCACGACCCGATATACTGTAATAGATCATTTTCTATTACAAAGTGAGGCCCCTGTGGCCACTCCAGAATCACTGGAAAAGGAGGATTAGGGTGGACTGCCATGGGAAATTTCTTTACCCATCCTCCCTGACTAATGAAACATAGGGTGGTATCGTACATACAGATTTCTCCATGCTCGCATTTTATACTAGTCTTTTTTTTAATTCTTTGTCGCGGTAAGATATATCGACAATCAACAATGGAAATGCTGCTGCCAGAATAAAATACAGCTTCTAGTTTATAACCATTAACGACTACAGATCCCGTATTTGATAACGTCAGGGGGTTGGTCAAAGCGCACAAACCATCTCCTGCCCTCCACCTACATCCCGCCTCATTCCCGGGTAGGTTGCACGCATGGGAACTCAGAAACAGGCTCTGATATATGTGAAAGGGATTTATTTTGTAGGACATAATCCCTAGGAAATCCACTAGAGGACTATTCTGCTATCACAGATTTTGAGGCTGGCATGGGTGGTTTTATAAGCTGTATAAGCTTGTCCATTGAATGGAAATCTCCCCAGTCCGGCTGGGCAAAGTTTTTGGGAAGGCCCTTTATAAAAATAAAGCAGGTGACCTGCTGTACTATTTGACAGGTGGTCAATTCAAATGGTCTTAGCCATAAGGCCACCTGCTTCCAGAGGGTTATAGCCTGCTCCTTGATCTACTTTTCTGGCTCAAACTCCCATTTCTGTATTTTTCTTGCCTGCTGGACTGGGGATAGCTCATATTTTATTGGGACCTTAGTCCCAATGGGCGGCTCAGCTCTCTCCTTTGAGAGAGCATAGTAAGCCCTTTTCGTTTCATCCCCAGAAACCAGTTTACGTCTGTGTTTCCCTTTCGCACTCTCCACTTGGTAAGTTACCAGCCCGGGTTTGTATTTTGGGAGCGGAGCCTGTACTGAGTCCTTACTGACCCCTGAACACACTCCCAAGCACCCCGTCCACCCCCCCGCCCCGTCCAGAAACTCGGCCCTGGTACTTTCCTAACTGGTTTTTTATTAGTTCGTGTCCCGGTTTCTTCTGGGACCTCATCCTGCCGATTATGCCACTGTAACAAGTGAGAGTCCAAGTCATCATAAAGGTTTGGGACAGCAACCCATATATTGTTTTTCCCGGCTGCAAAAGTTGAAATGAGTAGCACAATGTACACAGAACAGTGTCCAAAACAGAACTGATCTCAACAGACAAAGATGGAGGCTTTAACATTAGAATTACCAGAGCCTACGAAAAAACTTGTAAATCCGTCCCACCTTAAATCGCTTCTTAAAATCGTTCACAGCTCTCCACCAGCGTCTTTTGTCATCTAAATGTGTTGATAAAAATCAGGCTGCAAGCAGCCGGCTATTCCATCCCCCCACCGACTTAGAACGTGCACAAACTTCTCCCAGCTCATGCCTTGATTAATTTTCTGAGAGTGAAGTGGAGATTTAGAGTGGAAATAATAGATCGTTGTTTGGAACACACGCATTTCATGTCTGTTCCGTTTCTACAGTAATCTGTGTAAACACATTGTTAAAACAGAAACATTTTTTATATTCTAGTAGTAGATGACAAAATGTAGGCATAAACTATATAATGTATGAAGCCTGAAGTATCAAACAAATACTTTCACAAAAGGTACAAATCTAACACAACAATTGCGCTTTTATTCAAAATATAACTGCAGAAACAAAAAGCCACCTTAACACGCGACATTGACACCCATTTATTATGACTGCCTCTGTGGTGCAATAGAGTCAGCTGCTGACTGAGAATCAAAAGGTCGCGAGTTCGGTCCTGCTCCCCTCTGTTTTGAGAAGTAAACTGCTCTTAGTCTTACTATTTTAGAATAAAAACATGCATTCGATTTCAGTCTGTAACAGCTGGTGTAATTTATGATACTTGTAAAGGTTACCTTTGGTTTTTTTGTTGTTTTTTTTTTTTTTAGTCAGTTTTATATCTTAGCTGCATTCATGAGCCCAAACACACCACACCCCCGCATCTGACACTGCTGTTTTCACATAGACACCCTGTAACAGAGGTAAACTCAGCTCCCTTCTTCGTCGGAGCAAGAATGCACATACCATTGCTTGCATACTAAATTGTCAGCAGGCACTTTTCGTGGTATTACACACATTTTTGAGCATGCCCTCTGCACACTACTTGTGACTTTAGGCTTTAGGAAGTAAGTAAATAAATAAAGGTAAATCGTGTCATGTCCGTGCCAAATAAATAACGTTCGACCTTTTGAAGAAATCATTTTATGACACGATTTACCTTTATTTATTTACTTCCTAAAGCCTAATATCTACATATACACACATATATATATACATACCTATGTACATCATATATACACACACATTATATATATGTGTGTGTGTGTATGTATGTATATATGTGTGTGTGTGTGTGTGTGTGTATATATATATATATATATATATATATAATGTAGATAGGTGTGTGTGTGTGTGTATATATATATATATATATATATATATATACACATACATACAAACATACACACAGGTATATATATGTGTATATATATATGTATGTGTCTATATTTGTGTGTATAGCTTTGGTCACTGAGTGCAAGGGAAAAATAATAAAATGTAGTCTGTAAGTTATTTAAACAGTAAAACATTAACGTTTTAAGAAGTAAAGCTACACTGAGCACTCCTGGAGTGGTTTCGGGTAAACTACATTTTAAAGACGGTGTAACACAACAGGTAAGTAGTACTAACAGCAGCTAAAATGTATATGAATCATCTGTCGGTAGTAGATCCCTTTTGAAAGGTACTACACGACGGCTGTGGTATAGAAATTACATTTTCTATGTGAACGTCCAAATTTCTGCCTCTGGTAATGTGCCTTACCGGCATTACCAGCAATTAAAGAAAATTAGTTTTGTGTCCTCTGCAGTGTTAAGAGAGAAAGGCTTTGGTTTGGGATAAAAGGAAAAAAGGTGTAAAGAAAGGAAAGTTGCCTTTTTCTTTTATATAGTATAGAGAGATGTGTTCGTTGACGATATGAGCGCCTTTTGGGGACAGTCGCGGTGGGTCTTGTGTAGACTGGTGAGACGTCCCTTCCATTAATGGGCTGTGATGGCACTGTCAGTCCTCCACTCCTGTGTGTGTCTTCATAATCCGAGCTGACGACCTCATAATCGTATACGTGCAAATGAAAGGGCGAATCACCTTAATATTAGTTTGACGCAATGTAGAAAGGGGGTCCCGTGTTTGCACTTGTCTGGGCTATAGCTCAGGGGGAGGATGAAAAAAATTAAAAGCGCTCACTTTGACTTAAGGTAGAAGCACAGTCAGCATCTCAAAGGCCGGCACAGCTTTGTAGGGCAGGAGACGCCACTTTTTCTCAGCGCTCTTTGGAGGTCATTTATATATATATATATATATATATATATATATACGTATATATATATATATATATATATATATATATATATATATATATATCAAAATACCCGAGCTTTGCAGTGGAGAAGTAGTGTGTTAAAAAGTAATGAAAAGAAAAGGAAACATTTTAATAATAATGTAACATGATTGACATTGTCATTGTCATGAGTGTTGCTGTCATACGAGTATATATTGTAAAAGATGCAACAATAAGCAGCATAAAGGTTTGGGGTTATCCGGCCCCATTTATTGTAGACAATCCACAATTAAAGAAAAAACTCAGGTCAAAATACAAACACAAATAGGTTTATATGCGCGATGCCATACTAGGCGTCGGCGGCCATTTTATAAGGGAGGAGCCTGAAGTGGAGGAATGCTGGGAAGGAACCGTGAGGGAGGATGGGACTGCTGATGTCAGGAAAGATGGCGGAGGAAGGGCGGAAGTAACGTACTGCGGGAAGGCTTATGGTGGCAGAGCGTCTTTTTTCCTGGAAGAAAGCAAAGGAGAAACGTTAGTACCCCGCCACTCCCTGCCGGCGAACGTCTTCCGAAGTGTTTTAAGGTCCGTCCGTGGTCTCTTATTCGCGCATGCGTGACATATATATATATATATATATATATATATATACATATATATACACACACACACATAAACATATATATACATATACACACATATATACAGTATATATACTGTACATATACATCCACATATATAGCCATATATATATGTGCACAAAACCACGCTTTTATCAAGGCTTCCGTCGGGTAGTCTTTTGAAATGAAATTTTCCTCCAGTCACTTTCGTAAGCGCTTTCTTCCGACTGTTACATTTTTGTAGCTCTGATGTGTACATCAATGTAATCAGTGTACCAGGAAATCATGCATTGAGAGAAGTTCCCCTTTGCTTGGAATACAAAGTGTGATTAAATGCGTTATTTTTTAACGCGTTATGGAGCACATGCATCGAAGCTTCTCAGCTGTGATTGTGCTAAGAAAAGAAAACATTTTAAAAATAACGTAACATGATTGTCAATGTAACCTTTTGTAAGTAATGCCTGAAGGATTCAGAGTGTGGAGAAACTGTAGAGACAGCGTGTGTATTAACTTGTGGATTTTTCTTTGAGTATTTGGTGGCAGCCACAAAGTTGGTTCCTGAAGACTGCGTTAGCTGTGGAGCTCAGCTCACAGCGAAATGAGGTTTTTGGGAGGGGAGATGATGACGTGACTCTCCCACCCGCCATAACTGTCAATCCCCCTACAAAGACAGTCTCTCGGAATTTGCATAAGTAATTTTAACTTAGTTACAAAGTGATCAAAACTCTCGTTTATATCTTGCGTCCTCTCATTAAACTTGTATCCCGCATTAGCCGTGGGCATGACAAACGCCAGCGGCAGCCTGTCTATGAACTTAATTTAAACTTTAGGTTTACACAGTGCTTTGTTTCTGAAGTAGCTGTACTCATGAATATGGTTGTATGTGTGATTAGGTCGCTTCTTATTGTTTCGCTGCCTTCTCAATTGTATAATGCATGTTTTCTTCAGCGCTTTTTGGAGCTCTTCCTTGTTTTCTACATATTGCGTTGACAGTCAGTTCACGTGATTATGTGTCAGGCGTGATGATGTCACACAAAACTCCACCCCGCACAGCCATCGAGCTCAACTCCATTACATTATATGGAGAAAAATAGGTTCCAGTTATGACCATTATGCGTTGAATTTCGAAATGAAACCTGCCCAACTTTTATAAGGAAGCTGTAAGGAATGAGCCTGACTGACTCACTGACTGACTCACTGACTCATCACTAATTCTCCAACTTGCCGTGTAGGTAGAAGGCTGAAATTTGACAGGCTCATTCCTTGCAGCTTCCTTACAAAAGTTGGGCAGGTTTCATTTCAAAATTCTACACATAATGGTCATAACTAGAAGATAATTTTCTCCATTTACTGTAATGGAGTTGAGCTCGAAAGCCATGGGGCGGAGTTTCGTGTGATATCATCACGCCTCTAATTACGCAGTACGTAGAAAACCAGGAAGAGCTCCAAAAAGCTGTAAGAAAACATGCATTATATAATTAAGAAGGCAGCGAAACAATTAGAAGCAAGCGAGTGACAAATAAAACCATATTCAGCGGCTCACATGAACTGACGCAGTGCGCAGACAAAAAGCAACAGTTCCAAGAGTGCTGAACAAAAACCGAATTACACTGCTACGCTCAAATAGATAAACCACATGCCGTGGCACAATAGTAGAGGCTTTGCCTCTAGCCCCGTCAAGGTTGATTCGGAGGGATGCACTGAGTATATACACACGCATTTTTATTCATTTTAACTTCGCATCCCCTTGGTTTGAGACATATGAAAAAATATGCGGTTAACGCAGAAAGACAGATCACCAATTGAAGCTTTATGAATAATGGATACTTTATTCGCGATCAATGATTGTTTTGGTAAAGCCATACTCAGTGTATTCATTAGATGAACGGTAAAAAAGTAAGAGCGAGGGGAGGGTAACTTATTGAGGCACGCAGGCAAAACCACAATAGCACGCGGGCTCGATGTACTGTAGTGCGCATCAACTCAATCTGAATTGTGCGATCACATTCGGAAAAATATATCTTTTCAAGTTCTATTTAGTCCATATGTGTCAAACTCAAGGCCCATGGGCCACATCTGGCCCGGCGTGTAATTAAATCCGCCCCGCTAGATCATTTTATATACTGTACTAGTAGAATACCCGCGCTTCGCAGAGGAGAAGTAGTGTGTTAAAGAAGGTACGAAAAAGAAAAGGAAAAATTTTAAAAATAACGTAACATGGTTGTTAATGTAATTGTTTTGAAATTGATATGAGTGTTGTTCTCATATCTATCTATATATTTATATATATATCTATGTATCTATATATATATATATGTTGTTCTCATATCTATCTATATATATATATATATATATATATATATATATATATATCTATCTATTTATATATATATATATATACCCGCGCTTGGCAGCGGAGAAGTAGTGTGTTGAAGAAGGAAAGAGAAAGAAAAGGAAACATTTTGAAAATAACGTAACATGATTGTCAATGTAATTGTTTTGTCACTGTTATGAGTGTCGCTGTGATATATATATATATATATAGCAAAATACCAGCTTCACAGCGATGTCATGTGTTAAAGAAGTTATGAAAAGAAAAGGAAACATTTTAAAAATAATGTAACATGATTGTCAAAGTAATTGTTTTGTGTATTTGGCAGCGTCACAAAGTTGTTTTCGCAGCTGCATCAGAAAATGTACCACGATGTCTGACACGCCTCCTTTTTACTGTTTTCTCACAGCTTGGATTGCTGCTGTCATATATACACACACACACACACACACACACACACACACACACACACACACACACACACACACACACACACACACACACACATACATACATACATACATATATATATATATATATACATATATACACATGCATATCTTCATATCTACATATCTATATACATATCTACATATACACATATATATATATATATATACATACATACCTATCTACATCATATATACACACACATACATACATACACACACACAAATTATATATATGTCTGTGTGTGTGTGTGTGTGTGTGTGTATATATATACACATACATATACTTGTGTGTATGTTTGTATGTGTCTATATGTGTGTGTATAGCTTTGGTCACTTAGTGCAAGGGAAAAATAATAAATTATAGTCTATAAGTTATTAAACAGTAAAACATTAACGTTTTAAGAAGTACAGGTACATTGAAATTACATTTTCTATGTGAACGTTCAAATTTGTGCCTCTGGTAATGTGCCTTACCGGCATTTAAAGAAAATTAGTTTTGTGTCCTCTGCAGTGTTAAGAGAGAAAGGCTTTGGTTTGGGATAAAAGGAAAAAGGTGTAAAGAAAGGAAAGTTGCCTTTTTCTTTTATATAGTATAGAGATGTGTTAAGCTGGCGTTATGATCGCCTTTTGGGGACAGTCGCGGTGGGTCTTGTGTAGACTGGTGAGACGTCCCTGCCATTAATCGGCTGTGATGGCACTGTCAGTCCTCCACTCGTGTGCGTGTCTTCATAATTCGAGGTGAGGACCTGATAATCGATATCGTGCAAAAGAAAGTGTGAATCGCCTTAATATTATTTTGCCGTGGTGTAGAAAAGGGGTCCGTGTTTGCACTTGTCTGGGCTATAGCGCAGGGGAGGATGAAAAAAATTAAAAGTGCTCACTTTGACTTAAGGCAGAAGCGCAGTCAGCGTCTCAAAGGCCGGCACAGCTATGCACACGCGCTGGCTGCTCGACTTTTGCTTGGCAGGAGACCCCAGTTTTTGCAGACACGTTCATGATATCAAAAGTCTCAGCGCTCTTTGGAGGTCATTCATATATATATATATATATATATATAGCAAAATACCCGCCTCGAGTGGAAGTAGTGTGTTAAAGTAATGAAAAGAAAAGGAAACATTTTAATAATAGCGTAACATGATTGACATTGTCATGAGTGTTGCTGTCATATATATGCCTGCCTAAATAAGTCACCCTCGCTTTGCTCTTACTTTTTTACCGTTCATTTAATCATGGCTAGTGGCGGAAAAATTATAAAATGGAAGGAGGATGGCTTTACCAAAACAATTATTGATGGCGAATCGATTATTCATAAAGCTTCAATTGGTGATCTGTTTTTCTGTGTTAACCTCATATTTTTTCATACTTCTTCTCAAACCAAGGGGGTGCGAGGGTAAAATGAATCGTGATGCGCTGATCAATGTAATCCGTGTACCAGGAAATCATGCATTGACAAAAGCTCCCTTTTGCTTGTAATGCAAAGTGTGATTAAATGCATTATTTTTTAACGCGTTATGGAGCACATGCATCGAAGCTTCTCAGCTGTGCTTGTGCTAAGAAAAGGAAAGATTTTAAAAATAACGTAACATGATTGTCAATGTGACCTATTGTAAGTAGTGCCTGGAGGATTCAGTGTGTAGAAACTCTAGAGACAGCGTGTGTATTAACTTGTGGATTTTTCTGTGAGTATTTGGTGGCAGTCTGACGAAGTTGCTTCGGAAGACAGCGTTAACATGAGCTCAGCTCAGAGCAAAATGAGGTGGGAGGGGAGATGATGACGTGACTCCCCCACCCGCCTTAACTGTCAATCCCCCACAAACACAGTCTCTCAGAATTTGCATAAGCACACCCCTTCACCTACAATTTTAACTTAGTTACAAAGTGATCAAAACTCTCGTTTATATCCTGCGTCCTCTCATTAAACTTGTATCCCGCATTACCTGTGGGCATGTGAAACGCCAGCGGTAGCCTGTCTATGAACTTAATTTAAAGTTTAGGTTTACACTTTGCTTTCTTTCCGAGCTGGCAGCACTCATGAATATGGTAGTACTAGCAAAATACCCGCGCTTCGCAGCGGAGAAGTAGTGTGTTAAAGAAGCAATGAAAAAGAAAAGGAAACATTTTGAAAATAACGTAACATGATTGTCAATGTAATTGTTTTGTCACTGTTGTGAGTGATGAGTATTGCTGTCATATATATTTACACACACACACAAACATATATATATACATATCTATACATATACACATATATATACACACACACACACACACACACACATATATAAACATATATATACATATACATACATATCTACATATATACACACACAGCTATTTCGTATCAGTGCAATACGCTGCTTGTTAAAACGGATAACTCTCGCTCTTATGTGCAAGTCTGCGTGGATATTATGAACTATCGTATTTGTTCAAGTTCTATTTAAATTTTAAATAGAAGGAATTTGTATTTAGTCGACAGAAATATCTTTGGTAGGAATGGTAAAACAGACAGGAATATTATTAGTGAATAAATCAACTCAAACCTTAAACAACTTATAATATTTTGCTCTCCATAAAAATATATCCTGTCTAAATTATACAAGTTAGAAATAAAGTAAACGTTAAAAGAACAAACATTCAAATTTCTTTACTCTTATGTAATTTTATATAGAAAATAAACTTAGATTTTAAATATCCCAAAAGATTTTGCTCTCCATAAAAATATATCCTGTCAAAATTATACAAATTCAAATATGAACATGCTGCATAACAAAACCTGGAAATATAAATAAAATGTGTTCCTTTCAGCAATAACAAATCAAATCATTCAGTTGTCTTTGCTCATATGTCATTTTAGAGCTGGACGCCTGGCATCTTTTTTTGGCAACAAGTTCGTTTCTGTTTGGTGTGAGGTTCTGTGTTGTGGAGATTCTCAGGATGGATTGCAGGTGCTCATCAGTGAGGCGACTCCTGTGTGCTGTTTTGTTAGTCTTTATCACTGAGAAGAGCTTCTCACACAGATATGTGCTACCAAACATGCACAAGGTTCGAGCCGCATGTAGACGGACTTTTTTTGTTCTTCAAAGTCACCAAAGCGCCGTGCAAACTCAGTGCGCTCAGTTTATCAGCAAAGTGCGTATTTGGGAACACCGTAGTGACGACTTGGTTCAACATTACTTGGCAACAGGGAAAGTGGGGCAAGTTGCACTGGTGCATTTGTGTCTCCCATAAAAGCAGCTTTACTTGAAATCACTTTGTGATTGTGCTCGGGTAAAACGTCCGCTGAAGTGTCAGATTCTTATTTAATTCTTCTGCTTTCTGTATCTTCTGCATTGCATTCAGGTCTTTCAGGTTACCCTGATGTTTTGTGTCATAGTGCCATCTTAGATTAAATTCTGTAATTACAGCCACATTAGCTCCACAAATGAGACACACGGGTTCAGTAAACATATACTCAGCCTCCCATCGGTTTTAAAGGCTCTATTTTCAGAATCAACTTTTCTCTTCAGCATCGTGTGAGCTAGCTTCGCAATAACTTGCAGCATCATAAGCTAGACTTGATTAACGCGGTAAGTGTTGGCAAGGCAGCTGAAGCGCTGCATTATGGGATCTGTAGTTTATTGTGTTACCAGCGCTTCATATACCTGGGCCATTAATAACAATAATACAGTATATAAAATGATCTCGGGCGGATATAATTACGCCGGGCGGATGTGGCCCTGCCCTTGAGTTTGACACATATGGACTAAATAGAACTTGAAAATATATATTTTTTCAAATGTGATGCGCAATTCAGATAGAGTTGACGCGCACTACAGCCTGCATGCCTCAATAAGTCATCCTCCCCTCGCTCTTACTTTTTTACCGTTCATCTAATGAATACACTGAGTATGGCTTTACCAAAACAATCATTGATGGCGAATAAAGTATCCATTATTCAAGTATGTAGATCGGGATATATATATACATATATATATACCCGTGTATCGCAGCGGAGAAGTAGTGTGTTAAAAAGCTAGAAAAAGAAAAGGGAACATTTTAAAAATAACGTAACATGACTGTCAATATACAGTATTTGTTTTGTGAGTGTTACTGAGTGTTGCTGTCATCAAGGATTTGATTATCATTATTTCTTTCAATCAGGTTCGTATTTGTAGGATGTGTTGTGTTCAAGTTACATTCCGTGTTTGTCAATCGTTGTAAAGATGACAGGTTTCATTCATCGATTCATTTCTTACTGCATCAATAAACAGCTCGTCTTCTTCTTTATCTGAGACCTGACACACTGCATGCACGGGTTTTTTACACTGTCTTCCTTTAGCGGGACATTGACTTTTTCCACCGTGTGCTTTGTTTCCGCAGTAGCTGGATTTATGCCATTTTTTTGCTGCCTTTTCAATTGTGTAATTCGGTTTTTGTTCAGCGCTCTTTGGAACTGTTGCTTTTATCTGTGCACTGCGTCAGTTCACGTGAGCCACTCGGTGTACATGCATCGAAGGTTCCCAGCTGTGCTGGTGCCATCTCGTGCTATGTCCATGGCTGTATTTAATGTTACCTTAGTCCTGGCACTTAAAACTTTCTCTCGCAGTTTCGCTGAGTTTGTGTCAAACACCACCCTGACCATCTCATCTTCCTCTCCATAAGCACAGTCCTTCACCCGTGAATATTTACCCGTGGCAGTTTGCTATTGGATTGCCGCTGACGGACGGCCTTATATGGGCAGGCACTAAATTACAAACGCCAGCGCAGCCTGTCTATGAACTTAATTTAAAGTGTAGGTTTACATCGTGCTTTGTTTCCGAAGTAGCAGAACTCATGAATATGGTTGTATATGTCATTCGCTCGCTTCTTATTGTTTCGCTGCCTTCTCAATTATATAATGCATGTTTTCTTCAGCGCTTTTTGGAGGTCTTCCTGGTTTTCTATGTACTGCGTGATTACGTGAAGGCGTGATGATGTCACACGAAACTCCGCCCCCACGGCGTTCAAGCTCATCTCCATTACAGTAAATGGAGAAAAACAGCTTCCAGTTATGACCATTACGCGTAGAATTTCAAAATAAAACCTGCCCAACTTTTGTAAGGAAGCTGTAAGGAATGAACCTGCCAAATTTCAGCCTTCCAACCACACGGGAAGTTGGAGAATTAGTGATGAGTCAGTGAGTGAGTCAGTGAGTGAGTGAGGGCTTTGCCTTTTATTAGTATAGATATGTCACTCAATCACTTCTTATTGTTTCGCTGCCTTCTCAATTATAAAATGCATGTTTTCTTAAGCGCTTTTTGGAGGTCTTCCTGGTTTTCTACGCACTGCGTTGACAGTCAGTTCACGTGATTACGTGGGAGGCGTGATGATGTCACACAAAACTTCGCCCCCCCCCACGTCATTCCAGCTCAACTCCATTACAGTTAATGGAGAAAAATACCTTCCAGTTATGACCATTAGGCGTAGAATTTCGAAATGAAACCTGCCCAACTTTTGTAAGTAAGCTGTAAGGAATGAGCCTGCCAAATTTCAGCCTTCTACCTACACGGGAAGTTGGAGAATTAGTGATGAGTCAGTGAGTGAGTGAGTGAGTGAGTGAGTGAGTGAGTGAGTGAGTGAGTGAGTGAGTGAGGGCTTTGCCTTTTATTAGTATAGATTATTGTGGCCCGGGGAGATGAAGTGCTGGTAACACAATAAACTACAGATCCCATAATGCTGCGCTTCAGCTGCCTTGCCGAACACTTACCGCGTTAATCAAGTCTAGCTTATGATGCTGCAAGTTATTGCGAAGGTAGCCCACACGATGCCGAAGAGGAAAGGTGATTCTGAACACAGAGCCTTTAAAAACCGATGGGAGGCTGAGTATATGTCTACTGACATTGCCGGTAAACCCGTGTGTCTCATTTGTGGAGCTAATGTGGCTGTAATTACAGAATTTAATCTAAGATGGCACTATGAGACAAAACATCAAGGTAACCTGAAAGACCTAAATGCAATGCACTAGATGCAGAAAGCAGAAGAGTTAAAGAAGAATCTGACACTTCAGCAGACGTTTTTACCCGTGCAAAATCACAAAGTGATTTCAAGTGAAGCTACTTTTATGGGAAACACAAATGCACCAGTGCAACTTGCCCCACTTTCCCTGTTGCCAAACCATTCCAGATTTTACACATTAATCTCCTGAAGGAATGGTATGACCGACAGGGGGTTTACACTTCCTTGACTGTTGTTTCTCAGATCGATGTTGCCATTGGTAATGATCTAACTGACTCACAGAAGTGAGTCACACATTTCTGAATAGTAACACAATTTTGATCATGTTGTTTTATATAATAGGTGACCTGTCACTTCTTTGTTGTTTTATAGGCTTGTACATTTTTATTACTAATTACAGTATGTCAGAAAATGAATATGGGATGTTCTTCTTGCTAAGAAAAAATTCAACTTTCTTTTGATTATAGATAAACAGACTGTTTAATACTCACCTTAAAATCAATGGGTCAGGCAAAAGCAGAATCCTTTAGGAGAGTCTGTACTAAGTCACATCATTTATCTACAGGTGAAAAACTGAGAAATGAACCCAGTGGATTTTAAGTCTAATGCACACTTATAACCCATCAATGCTAATAATCTCCTTAAGTGAATCACAGTAAGTAAATACAGTGACTAAGGTCTCAAGTAAAAACCCAACACATTATAATAATATATTGACATGCCCAAGGTATAGACAAGCTAGGCAACCGTCTAGGGGGCCACCATTATAAGGAGCACCAAAAACAAGTTGGGAGGCCTTTATTACACACAAATTAAAAATTAATGATTAAAATAAATGTACACAATAAATCACATTTTGATATGTAAAGTGTCCTGTGCTATTATCTATTTTTTTATTTTAAACTGTGAATTTCCTCATGGGATTAGTGAATCTAATCTAATCTTATCTAATTATGCAATATTGAGAAAAACAGTCAGCATGATAAATTCTTATCACCTTCATGACAATAACATAGTACTGATGCATAGTTATTGGTTAATACAAAAAGTAAAACAAACAAAAAAAAACAATTGTTTATTTATTGTTAGTATCATTAAACCCCACTTATGCAGTTTCTTGATCTCCATTTCAGTAAATCCATACATTGCATTTTTCAATTTTTACTTTTAGCCAAAAACTGCAGAATTTGAATTGTTCTTCTTTCCAATTGGAATCACCTAATTGTTTTTTTTTTTGTGAGGTTTTCTTAATTCTGTTTTTTCATGTGAGATTTATAGCAAACAAGAATAACTTATTAGTCAGTATAGACTACATCCTGCATACAATAGTGACTTTTTATAAGTTACATGTACAAAACTCCAACAAAGAAGACAAGCATTTGAATGTCATTAAGGCATAGATCAGTGTGAACTTTCTCCTGTTATTGTGATGTGAGATTTTGCATATAACTTGATAAATGTTTTGCACGTCTTTATTTGTAATTTAGGCAAAGCAATGTAATTAATTATTACTTTGGTGAGAGACATTTGTGTTTGCCCACCCTTTTACGACTGGGTCTATTTGTAATTTTACAACAGGATTTGGGGGATGTGTCTTAAACCAGTTTGGCGAGTGTTTCTTTGCTAATGTCTTTCTACCCTTCTACCCCCGCAAGTAGGCTAAGGTGTACTTTAACATATGGTCTCTTGGGGGGAGTTGCAGGTGTTAAGATGTACTAATTCCCCCCATTGGTCTGAGATATGGCTGTTTAGAATTGGCTGGTCTCAGAGGCCTTTAAGTACCATGATGTCCTATTGGCTGTAGGAGTTGGACAGAACACCTATAAATTTGCTTGCTCAACCACATTCTCTCTTTCTTGCTAACCTGTGATGATGTAGAAGCATCTCTTCCTAACAACTGATGAATACCATCACACCATGAACTGATGAAGACAACACAATGAAGAGCACAGCTCAGCAGACATATTGAACAGACATGTGGCTGAAAGCTGAGCACCAATGATGCCTTAATTAGAGACATTTTAAGTATTATATATATATATATATATATATATATATAGATAGATAGATATATATGTGATATATAGATACAGTATAAAGATAGATAGATAGATAGATATAGATATATATAATGTGTGTGTGTGTATGTATGTTGTCACACATGCGCGACTAGGAAACCGCAGATGGATCTTAAAACACATCGAAGGACGTTCGCCGGCGGGGAATGGCGGGTACTAACCTTGTTTCTTTGTTTTCCAGGACTAAAGACGCTCCGCCATAAAACCTTGCCCGCAGTACGTTCACTTCCGCCCTTCCTCCGCCGTCTTCCCTGACGTCAGCAGTCCCATCATCCATCACGCCTCCTTCTCAGCATTCCTGCACTTCCGGCTCCTCCCATATAAAAATGGCCGCCGACGCCTAGTATGGCGTCGCGCATGAATGTTGTTTATTTTTGTTTTGACCCTGCATTATTTTGTTGAAAGAGTCTGAGTGTCGACAATATAAGAGGCTGGAAAATAGATATTAGATATATATATATACTAGCAGAATACCCGCGCTTCGCAGCGGAGAAGTAGTGTTTTAAAGAAGGTACGAAAAAGAAAAGGAAAAATTTCAAAAATAACGTAACATGATTGTTAATGTAATTGTTTTGTCATTGATATGAGTGTTGTTCTCATATCTATCTATCTATCTATCTATGTTGTTCTCATATCTATCTATATATATATATATATCTATCTATCTATATATATACAGTATCTCTATCTATCTATATATATATACCTCTATCTATCTATATCTCTATCTATCTATCTATATATATCTCTATCTATCTATATATATATAGCAGAATACCAAGCTTCGAGAGCGAGAAGTAGTGTGTTAAAGAAGGTACGAAAAGAAAAGGAAAAATTTTAAAACTAACGTAACATGGTTGTTAATGTAATTGTTTTGTCATTGATATGAGTGTTGTTCTCATATCTATCTATATATATATTTCTCTATCTATCTATATATATATATACCCCGCTTGGCAGCGGAGAAGTAGTGTGTTAAAGAAGGAAAGAGAAAGAAAAGGAAACATTTTAAAAATAATGTAACATGATTGTCAAAGTAATTGTTTTGTGTATTTGGCGGCAGCGTCACGAAGTTGTTTTCGGTAGCTGCATCAGAAAATGTACTACGACGTCTGACACGCGTCCTTTTTACTGTTTTGTCACAGCTTGGATTGCTGCTGTCATATATATACACACACACACACACACACACACACACACACACACACAAATACATATATATATACATATATATATATATACATATATATATATACATATATATATATATATATATATCTTCATATCTACATATCTATATACATATCTACATATACACACACTCACATACATACCTATCTACATCATATATACACACACATACATACATACACACACACAAATTATATACATGTGTGTATGTATGTGTGTGTGTGTGTGTGTGTGTGTGTGTGTGTGTGTGTGTGTGTGTGTGTGTGTATATATATACACATACATATACTTGTGTGTATGTTTGTATGTGTCTATATTTGTGTGTATAGGTTTGGTCACTGAGTGCAAGGGAAAAATAATAAATGATAGTCTATAAGTTATGAAACAGTAAAACATTAACGTTTTAAGAAGTACAGGTACATTGAAATTACATTTTCTATGTGAACATTCAAATTTGTGCCTCTGGTAATGTGCCTTACCGCATTTAAAGAAAATTAGTTTTGTGTCCTCTGCAGTGTTAAGAGAGAAAGGCTTTGGTTTGGGATAAAAGGAAAAAAGGTGTAAAGAAAGGAAAGTTGCCTTTTTCTTTTATATAGTAGAGCAAAATACCCGCGCTTCGCAGCGGAGAAGTAGTGTGTTAAAGAAGCAATGAAAAGAAAAGGAAACATTTTGAAAATAACGTAACCTGTCACGTCACTGTTGTGAGTGTTGAGTGTTGTTGTCATATATATATATATATATATATATATATATTTACACACACACACATAAACATATATATATATATACATACATACATACACACACATATATACACAGAAATACATATATATATATATACATACATACACACACACATATATAAGCATATATATACATATACTGTACATACATATCTACATATATACACACACAGCTATTTCGTATCAGTGCAATACGCTGTTTGTTAAAACGGTTGACTCCCGCTCTTACGTGCAATAACAAATCAAATCATTCAGTTGTCTTTGCTCATATGTCATTTTAGAGCTGGACGCCTGGCATCTTTTTGGCCACAAGTTCGTTTCTGTTTGGTGTGAGGTTCTGTGTTGTGGAGATTCTCAGGATGGATTGCAGGTGCTCATCAGTGAGGCGACTCCTGTGTGCTGTTTTGTTAGTCTTTATCACTGAGAAGAGCTTCTCACACAGATATGTGCTACCAAACATGCACAAGGTTCGAGCCGCATGTAGACGGACTTTTTTTGTTCTTCAAAGTCACCAAAGCGCCGTGCAAACTCAGTGCGCAATAACTCTAGCTTTGCAATAACTTGCAGCATCAAAAGGTAGACTTGATTAACGTGGTAAGTGTTCGGCAAGGCAGCTGAAGCGCTGCATTATGGGATCTGTAGTTTATTGTGTTACCAGCGCTTCATATACCCGGCTTTAATAACAATAATACAGTATATAAAATGATCTCGCGGGCGGATATAATTACGCCGGGCGGATGTGGCCCTGCCCTTGAGTTTGACACATATGGACTAAATAGAACTTGAAAAGATATATTTTTCAAATGTGGCCGCAATTCAGATAGAGTTGACGCAAGACTACAGCCTGCATGCCTCAATGAGTCATCCTCCCTCGCTCTTACTTTTTACCGCTCATCTAATGAATACACTGAGTATGGCTTTACCAAAACAATCATTGATGGCGAATAAAGTATCCATTATTCGAGTATGTAGAGCGGGATATATATATATACATATATATATACCCGCAGACGCAGCGGAGAAGTAGTGTGTTAAAAAAGGTAGAAAAAGAAAAGGGAACATTTTAAAAATAACGTAACATGACTTTCAATATGCAGTATTTGTTTTGTGAGTGTTACTGAGTGTTGCTGTCATCAAGGATTTGATTATCATTATTTCTTTCAATCAGGTTCGTATTTGTAGGATGTGTTGTGTTCAAGTTACATTCCGTGTTTGTCAATCGTTGTAAAGATGACAGGTTTCATTCATCGATTCGTTTCTTACTGCATCAATAAACAGCTCGTCTTCTTCTTTATCTGAGACCTGACACACTGCATGCACGGGTTTTTTTTTTACACTGTCTTCCTTTAGCGGGTGTTTCCTGCAGAGGCATTAGCTCTCTTGGAAATGTGTTCTTTTAATATTGTGGCTTATTAAATAATTAAACAATATCATAATATACCAGAAAAGGCGATATCCCTCCCATCGTGATTACGGCGGTACAAGAATCACATGAGACAAAATATCTTTTAGCTTACATTTACTGACGTTTTACGCAGTTACAGACGGGAGGCATATGGACAGACTTTATCCAGGTGGGAATCTGGATCAACACAGTCAGCCATTTTCTCCGTCCCTACGCTGGGAGGGTTTCCAACACCTGTGTTGGCACAGCCTCGAAGGGTCTGGCCACTGTCCAGACCTTTTATATGGTTCTTGCTTCATTTACTGGTCTTCTCCGTCTCCAAACAAGGGCTGAATTCCTCTCCCACAAAATACAGAAATATCATAGTGCTTACATGTCGATTCTCATTCTCCCAAGAAGGAAAGAAGGTTTGTGCTGATAGAGGACAGAAATACCCTAACCTGTGTTTAAGCTGACTATACAAGCCTCCAGTTGTCTTTGGCTATCTAATCCAATGCTTGGTCAGCAATTCTAACTGCTGAGCCCGTGTGTGCCACAGTTAACATGCACATGTGAATAAAACTCATAACAGTACTGTCCAGATACAGTGACATAAAGAAAAATGTAGTATTACAAGCAAAAAACAATATTTGAAAGTCATATCCACAAAACAAAAGGTACTTGATCCCCCATCACAGTGTCAATATTTCAAGTCATTTGCGGACATGTGATGTAATAGCACTATAGCTTCTGTACCATTCATCTAAAACCAGCGTAAACATGGACAAACAGTTACATTTAACATGCTGTTATCAAGTAGTGATATCTCATCAATGGTGTTAGTGGAGATTTTGCCGTTATTTCTTACATAGTCTGTGTTGTGTCTACATATTACTGAATTCATGCAGTGGGTGTCATAGCATCAGATTATATTACAATCCTATATAGCATCTTGATGGATTACTATTCTTTGGCACTCCTATCATTTCTAGCTTCAATATGTTGCTAGATGTGCCCACCCTTTGATGTCTGATCCCTTTATGAGTTACAATAGTTGTAACATAACTCAGATGCTATTCTAGCTTCATTGCTATGATTATTAATTGTTCTTAACTAGTATTATTGCATAATTGTTCATTCACTATCTGTTATCCTCCCCAACTTCACTATCAGATGTTCTATTACCAATTTACAAGTTCACATCATTGATAAATCATGCATATCCTCATACCTTTGAGCCCTTCTTATAATAGTTTCAAGTATATTCCTAGACTTGCTATATATATGCCTTGTCCAACTCAGTGGTTTGTTAACAAAGTCTCTTTCTTGGTGGCTTTGCAGATTGGTAACTTTGCAGATCCGTCTGAACAAAGTGTGACTGCTTCAAGGCACTAAAGTTTGTTGTTACTGGAACAGAAAGTAAACAGTCCTTTTGCCATTAGGGAGCTCATAAGATGAACACATGGTGACTGTCCCTTTTAGCAGAGGTGCACTTCCCTCTAAGCTTGCACTGTATTCAGTGGTCATTCATGGGAGCCTTCAACAGCTGTCACATCACCTCAGTGGCTACAGCCTGTCCCTGCCACAGTCCATAAAACTTGTCTTAGTTCATGGCATCAAATCTGAGTAGCTGGACTTGCAATCTTTCTTTAGTTCTTTACTCCGTTCCCTCTGGAAAGCAAGTGTTTCTTCACCAGCTATTCTCAGGTATGTGCAGCAGATTAAAAGTCATTAGTGCAGTACAGTCTCTGTAAATCTTCGTTTGTGTATACACCACCTGTTACTTCATTCATAAAACTTTACCACTGAATGGAGAGGCTTTAACCACTAAATTTTGTGGATAAACTTAAGCTACTTGCTATGCTAAACTAGCGAAGGGTGGAAGGTAGAGCAAATACATAACATAAAGCAATTATTTCCCAATCATATGTATCATACAAATGCAGCATTATAAATGACAATTCTAGACCCGCAGTTCAGTCTCATAAAATAACAGCAAGAAATAGAGTAATACATTTAAACTATGCTAGTGACAATGTTTCTTCAGTAGGATCATACATTACACAAAATTAACACATTGCCTCAGTTATCCAAGTGTCTTAACTTATAACAGGATGTTACATACAATGGTTCTAATGTATAACTGAATAATCCATTTTGCTATGTGCATTATCACTGAGCATTAACCTAATACATTGATGCAATAACAACTCTTCCTAAAATTAATCACTTACAGAGACAAATCAATAAATGTATTTCAATTCTAATACAGTCTGTAATTACTGAAGTGATAATAATAATCATTTGTCATACATCAAAATATGTAAACCCTCTATACTGTTCTTTCAAAGAATAAAATCAGTCTAGTGTTCATTTGTTTGCATTTTTCATTAAAACATTTAACACTTGCACTAAATCAGCATGCAAGAAAATTATTCTAATAGCTGCTATTCATTAATTTATGATTGATAAATATTCACTATCCTTCGATTAGATTATTTCTAATTGCTCTGCCCAAACTTGCTATTAAGCTATTTTTTGCAACTTGTATAGAAACATAGTTTGTGTTTTTCATCCGTTGGTCAGTGGATTTGCTGAATCTGGAGAAAAAGAACATCTATAGATTTTAAATGCAACTTTTATGCTTATAACACTTTTCATGAAATTCAGATTTGAAAATTCTTCTCTTTAACTGACCATGTTACAAGCTATTCTGAGATTCGTCGAGGTCAATAAGTCATGGCGTTATTTAAACTCTGCATCTGTTTGCAGGCTTCAAAAACACAGACCAGGCACAGATTGTGTTATCAATCACCAGTCATGATCACTATTGATATTCACATGTATTACATTTAACTTTGAATATTATTATATGGGACGTCTCCCATTTCTACAGTTTAACATTCTTAGTCAGCTGACGAACATAGAAAGACAGACGCATACAAATGACATAAACACGCATCTGCCACCCCAGACTCTGAATAAAAATAATTTATTCGTCTTTTATTTTCTTTTCTAGATTCTAAACTCTGCTTCATGTCCAAGTAGAATTACTTAGCTAAAGCAGAAATTCGTTCACTAGAGAACAGACAATCAACCTTCACTCGTTTCAGTCATTTCTACACACAGTATTTGGCAATTGCTTCATTCTTTCACATGTATTCACATACTCACGTTCTCTTTTACAACAATACTTCATTCACAGAATAAAGTTCTCGATTTCTAGCACACGTGCTATAAACTCACTCGAGGTTGTGCTTTTTGTTTATCTATAGGGTTTCACCATGCAACATACTTAAGCACGTCTTTTCCTTCATGCTTATTATTAATCAAACAACATCTCAGGCCGCAAGCTGATATTACTGAAAATATTAGGAATGCTTCTTACATCAGTTTCATACGCTATTTTCCAGATCATGGAATTTTCGTGGCGAACATCACGACTCAGCGCCAAACGAGGGTAACGTATTACCCGTTGGCGATCCGTAAATTCTGCGACAACAAGAAAATCCACGCTGAGGAAATCACGCAGCACAATTCCACAACAAGAAAGTGTTCCCAGAAAAAGTTATGCGGTCACAAAGAATATTCTGACTTAACAAGGAAAACATACATGCTTGAACCTTTATCTCATATCACCGGGCAAGTGTGCTAACCACTGCGCCACCATACATTCCCTTAAGAGTTCCCAAAATACATAACCTCCATTCATGCACAATCGGGCACATGCTACATATCCGTGAGAACTTGTCTCCTTATTATTTAGTATTATTAAAGAGTATTTTTCCTTTAAACTTGATCAGGGTTTAAAAGAAAAATGTTTTGCACGTTTATAAGTTTTAAACAAAAGTGGAGACATTCTTTTTTGATTTGCTTTAAACCAATTGTTCTTATGAGAAACTGCCTCATGTTTTTAACTTCATACTTATTTAAATAATCCCTTCTTAAAACAAAGTTTGGCCAGTACTTACCAGAAGGTACAAAGGCATGTTTCTTATTGTAAGTTTTAACCCCAAATGTATTTATTCTTTTTCCACTTTGTTGTTAGAGCTCTTTTGCATTTTAGCGCTATATGTGTACACCGTTTTACAGATTCTTTTTAAACATTAGCTTATAAAGTATGTTCGTTATTTAAGCTATATTTAAAAGGCAATTCAATTATTTCTGTGTGTTTAAACACACGGCAATTTCTTAAAAGTACCAAAATAGGTGGGGGTTTTGCCAAAACCTTTAACCTGTAACCTTTACCCTTGTAGGTAGACTGATAGAAACAGCTGGCATCTTTTAGACTGCTTGTAACACGTGGACGAAGCTTGTATTTTTGCATCGAGCTGCTTGGATGCCATTAAAGATTTCTACAAATTATTTTAGCGATCGCGATTGAGACGTTATGGATTCTATCGCTGTTGCTTTGATTTCATCTTTAAGTTTTTCAGCCCCGCTGGATTACCACGCAAACGGCAAGGTGAGTGCAATGCCTGCATGTCTTGTCTGCCTGCCGCAACTAATATACAATAACGCCGTTCTTTATAGCCTTCAATATTGTTTTCTAAAGGCTAGCGATGTAATTTATTTTAAATACGTGTTCCCAACACGGCATTTACTTTTCTAGGTAGATTTTGGGCTTCGTACGGCCATTAATTAATCTGTGCTGCCCCTGTGAGTGCCGTTTCATTTTACTGGACAGCCAGTCTCGTGCCATCAGTTTCAATCTTGTTGTATTCCATTTATTTTGTCCAATTTTAGTCCCACTTATGCGTCAACCTTAAAAGTTCACTCGCATACCGTAGGTAGCAGACGCTACCACGATTCGCCGACAGATGTCGGGCTTTCTTTCCAGCCTCATGCACTGTGCCGAGTTTGACAAGTCCGCCTCTTGTCTTTTGATGGGATAAATTAATCAGGCCAGGCATGTTAAGGCAGTTTTTAATTCTCGGCCGGAGTCCATGACGTCGCGCGCACCAATCCAAATATATATATCCCAAATATTATTACCGAGCCTCCCATTCATCAGTGTAAGCATATTTTTAATATATATATAAAATATTATAATTAATATATAATAATTATGATAGTGTTTAATTATTTAATAAGCCACAATATTAAAAGAACACATTTCCAAGAGAGCTAATGCCTCTGCAGGAAACAGCGGGATATTGACTTTTTCCACCGTGTGCTTTGTTTCCACAGTAGCTGCATTTATGAATATGCTTATCAGACGCTTCATATTTTTTGCTGCCTTTTCAATTGTGTAATTCGGTTTTTGTTCAGTGCTCTTTGGAACTGTTGCTTTTTATCTGTGCACTGCGTCAGTTCACGTGAGCCACTCGGTGTACTTGCATCGAAGGTTCCCAGCTGTGCTGGTGCCATCTCGTGCTATGTCCATAGCTTTATTTAATGTTACCTTAGTCCTGGCACTTAAAACTTTCTCTCGCAGTTTCGCTGAGTTTGTGTCAAACACCACCCTGACCATCTCATCTTCCTCTCCATAAGCACAGTCCTTCACCCGTGAATATTTACCCGTGGCAGTTTGCTATTGGATTGCCGCTGACGGACGGCCTTATATGGGCAGGCACTAAATTACAAACGCCAGCGGCAGCCTGTCTATGAACTTAATTTAAAGTGTAGGTTTACATCGTGCTTTGTTTTCGAAGTAGCAGAAGTCATGAATATGGTTGTATATGTCACTCGCTCGCTTCTTATTGTTTCGCTGCCTTCTCAATTATATAATGCATGTTTTCTTCAGCGCTTTTTGGAGGTCTTCCTGGTTTTCTATGTACTGCGTGATTACGTGGGAGGCGTGATGATGTCACACGAAACTCCCCACGGCGTTGAAGCTCATCTCCATTACAGTAAATGGAGAAAAAGTGCTTCCAGTTATGACCATTACGCGTAGAATTTCGATATAAAACCTGCCCAACTTTTGTAAGGAAGCTGTAAGGAATGAACCTGCCAAATTTCAGCCTTCCACCCACACGGGAAGTTGGAAAATTAGTGATGAGTCAGTGAGTGAGTCAGTGAGTGAGGGCTTTGCCTTTTATTAGTATAGATATATATATAGATATAGATATATATACTGTATATATAATGTGTATGTATGTATGTATATATATATATGACAGCAACACTCATAACCGTGACAAAACAATTACATTGATGATCATGTTACGTTATTTTCAAGATGTTTCCTTTTCTTTTTCATTACTTCTTTAACATACTACTTCTCCGCCTGCGAAACACGGGTATTTTGCTATATATATATATATATATATATATATATATATATGTTTATATATGTGTGTGTATGTATATATATATATGTATTTGTGTGTATATATGTGTGTGTATGTATGTATGTATGTGTGTATGTATATGTATGTGTGTATATGTACATATGTATATATTTGTATATATATATTTGGATGTATGTGTATATATGTTGTGAACGATAGGGGCGCTCTCGCTCCCTTGAACCCCTGTCCACGACTCCAGACACCAGGTAAAAGTCCAAATGTTGACTTTATTTTTCTTCCACAGTGCACAAAGCACACTCTCCACCACAATACTCATATAAATCAACAATTCTCAAATAAACCAATCCTCCAGCTCCCAGACGCGTTGCCACCCTTTCACCCAGCTCAGCTCGCCGTCTGGGAGCTCCCACAGTCCTTTTATATCTCCTGACCCGGAAGTGTTTCTGCCCAATAGTCCACAAGTCCTTATTCCTTCCGGGTCAGGGTAAATAGTCCTTTTTTTCAACCCGGAAGTCCGTCGCTCTTCCTGTGATGAACCTCCGGGTCACAGGGCACGAAGAAGCCCTTGGTCCTCCCTGAAGCACCCTCCTGTGGCCCCCACAGCATCCAGCAGGGCTTTGCATAAAAACTCCAATGTCCATGATGCCCTGCTGGTCTTCTGGGGACCTCCACACTGCAAGGAGGGCTCCACATGGCGGCTTTGGGGTATTGGCCGGGATAAATGGCCGGCCATCCTTCACAATGTATGTATATGTATATATATATATATATATATATATATATATATATATATATATGTGTGTGTGTGTGTGTGTGTATATGTATGGATATGTGTATATATATATATATATATATGACAGCAACACTCATCACTCATAACAGTGACAAAACAATTACATTGACAATCATGTTACGTTATTTTCAAAATGTTTCCTTTTCTTTTTCATTACTTCTTTAACACACTACTTCTCCGCTGTGAAGCGCGGGTATTTTGCTAGTACCTTATAAACAGTGGTAAGTCTGTGAGATTAGGCATTCTAAGGTTACATATTAATAATACAATAGGGGAAAGTAGAGCAATATATATATTACTCTACCAAGATAAAACACCTGGGAATATCATGTTTATTTTTAGAGTACATTGTGTAAAAACAGGAACAATTCTAGCATTCAAAGTCATAACCTTCGTGACTCAGAACAACACATACATTATAACAGGCATTGGATACTAATATATGACATAATTAGTGACAAAAACACTTAACAGAGAGATATAGGACTGGTTGATTAATCAAATTATAATTTCAATTATGATTTTGGCTTGCAATGTTAACACAAGGCAACAAAATTTTTTTTTGTTAATCATCAGAAACCACAACACAAGCTGATTCAAATCCATTTTTAGTCTTTTCCAGTCACATCAACTTTTTGAGTTATGAGTAATATTAGTTTACAGTGTACTTGTTTGTATTTTTTACTAAAATGTAAGCATCAACAAAGTAAATGTTTCAATGTCTTCAGTGTGAATTCAAATAGGCACACACTGTGGCATAGATGTACTGAACGGTGTCAGTCAGCTACCACTGTTTCTTCAAAAACACTTAGAGTAGGATTTCCTTGTGTCTGGAGTGTTGCCGTATGGTGTCCAGCAGTAGTCAGCCATCATACTCGCATTCCAGAAACCTTGGTATGATGCTCTATTAGCTGAATGTCCTGGTGAACACGTTCTCATTGCACGTCACTTACCATACCAAGATTTTCTGGAAAGAGCACTAGATGTGACTGAAAGAAGTATAATTTCAATGCTGTGCGACGGCCCAATTTCTGGTGTGAATCAAGCAGATTCTGAACTCCTTCCTTGTATGCAGGAGACTACTCAGAAAGTTTTCATAGATCCACTTGAATGCTTCCAAAACTTCTAGCTCAGCTGTTGAGAGAAATTGTTTAAAACCATCATCCTGCAAAATGGACTTGATCTGTAAACCTATAAATATCCCTTCCTTCTAATGACATGTGGAGCCCAAGATTTATCCTGGTAACCAAGTGGACAGCCAAAGTACAAATTGTATATCTTCTTAAGATCTGCTGTAATTGGGAGACGTTGTGCTTTCGTTGTGAATGAACCACACACATAAAAAAAAATTCTTGGATGATTAATACAATTTCTAAGCATGATTACAACTGAAATCTATCGCAGTTAATGCTCTCTGTTACATAAAAATACAGACAACTGTTGTTAAATCTTGTAATACACTTAGGCTTACTTAGTTTATTATCTACTCTTGTATACTTTAATCTAAGGTATCTATAGGCTTGCTCCAAACATTATTTAATTGTATTGTACACTGACAATAAAAGTAGCTTGCATCTTGCATCTCTTGGCTAATTATAACAAACATCATGCAATATATAATTACTTTGATTACAAAAACTAGTGAAAAACAAAACACAGATTTGAAATCAGCATGATTCAATCACAAACTGGTCTATAGCCAAACAATAAAGAGATACAACACAGCGAAGAGTAAAGACCTCTCAACTACTTTGACTGCAACACAGTCATCTGTTAAAGAGGATTTTTAAAATAAAACCGCAGGCACTTTCCATCCAGTCTCTCAATGACATAGAGAAATAACGGATGCCATTACATTCATTTGAACTAAAGACATGTACCCAATTAGGACATTTAGCAAGCTGGGATTCAAGACGCTAGTAAACACTTTATACAAGTGCTACACAATACCATCGCAGCACCATTTTATCAGAGTTCCTCTGCCTGCCCTGTGTCTACAGCCAAATACTTTGTCACTACAGCAGATACAGTATATAGTCAAGCCGCACCATGGAGACTTACATCAGTTTTAAAATTCATTGCATTGATTATGATTTCATTTGAGAAGGTGAAGTTTGTTCAGATAGTATTTTTTTTTTCTCTGTGGACCACATTGGGGAAACATTGTCCATGTACTGAGGAAAGCAATGGCAAGCATGTCTGTCTGTATCACTAAGGACAATACCCTAAATATAAAGCTGGTAAAAGTAATTTCCGCAAATTCTAATTTTATGGTGCAAATTTTCCAAACAAATTAATTTGGTAAAGAGTCTTTTTTGGTTGTTCAATGAATCTATACTAATAAAAGGCAAAGCCCTCACTCACTCACTCACTCACTCACTCACTGACTCATCACTAATTCTCCAACTTCCCGTGTGGGTGGAAGGCTGAAATTTGGCAGGTTCATTCCTTACAGCTTCCTTACAAAAGTTGGGCAGGTTTTATATCGAAATTCTACGCGTAATGGTCATAACTGGAAGCACTTTTTCTCCATTTACTGTAATGGAGATGAGCTTGAACGCCGTGGGGGCGGAGTTTCGTGTGACATCATCACGCCTCCCACGTAATCACGCAGCACATAGAAAATCAGGAAGACCTCAAAAAAGCGCTGAAGAAAACATGCATTATATAATTGAGAAGGCAGCGAAACAATAAGAAGCGAGCGAGTGACATATACAACCATGTTCATGAGTTCTGCTACTTCGGAAACAAAGCACGATGTAAACCTACACTTTAAATTAAGTTCATAGACAGGCTGCCGCTGGCGTTTGTAATTTAGTGCCTGCCCATATAAGGCCGTCCGTCAGCGGCAATCCAATAGCAAACTGCCACGGGTAAATATTCACGGGTGAAGGACTGTGTTTATGGAGAGGAAGATGAGATGGTCAGGGTGGTGTTTGACACAAACTCAGCGAAACTGCGAGAGAAAGTTTTAAGTGCCAGGACTAAGGTAACATTAAATACAGCCACGGACATAGCACGAGATGGCACCAGCACAGCTGGGAAACTTCGATGCATGTACACCGAGCGGCTCACGTGAACTGATGCAGTGCACAGATAAAAAGCAACAGTTCCAAAGAGCTGAACAAAAAACGAATTACACAATTGAAAAGGCAGCAAAAAATAGGAAGCGTCTGATAAGCATATTCATAAATCCAGCTACTGCGGAAACAAAGCACACGGTGGAAAAAGTCAATGTCCCGCTAAAGGAAGACAGTGTAAAAAAAAACGTGCATGCAGTGTGTCAGGTCTCAGATAAAGAAGAAGACGAGCTGTTTATTGATGCAGTAAGAAACGAATCGATGAAAGAAACCTGTCATCTTTACAGCGATTGACAAACACGGAATGTAACTTGAACACAACACATCCTACAAATACGAGCCTGATTGAAAGAAATAATGATAATCAAATCCTTGATGACAGCAACACTCAGTAACACTCACAAAACAAATACTGTATATTGACAGTCATGTTACGTTATTTTTAAAATGTTCCCTTTTCTTTTTCTAGCTTTTTTAACACACTACTTCTCCGCTGCGATACGCGGGTATATATATATATATATATATGTATATATATATTCCGATCTACATACTCGAATAATGGATACTTTATTCGCCATCAATGATTGTTTTGGTAAAGCCATACTCAGTGTATTCATTAGATGAACGGTAAAAAAGTAAGAGCGAGGGGAGGATGCAGGCTGTAGTGCGCGTCAACTCTATCTGAATTGCGCGATCACATTTCAAAAATATATCTTTTCAAGTTCTATTTAGTCCATATTTGTCAAACTCAAGGGCCACGGGCCACATCCGCACGGCGTGTAATTATATCCGCCCCGAGATCATTTTATATACTGTATTATTGTTATTAATGACCCAGGTATATGAAGCGCTGGTAACACAATAAACTACAGATCCCATAATGCAGCGCTTCAGCTGCCTTGCCGAACACTTATTGCGAAGCTAGCTCACGCGATGCTGGAGAGAAAAGTTCATTCTGAAAATAGAGCCTTTAAAAGCGATGGGAGGCTGAGTATATGTTTACTGAACCCGTGTGTCTCATTTGTGGAGCTAATGTGGCTGTAATTACAGAATTTAATCTAAGACGGCACTATGAGACAAAACATCAGGGTAACCTGAATGCAATGCAGAAGATACAGAAAGCAGAATAATTAAATAAGAATCTGACACTTCAGCGGACGTTTTTACCCGTGCACAATCACAAAGTGATTTCAAGTGAAGCTGCTTTTATGAGAGACACAAATGCACCAGTGCAACTTTCCCTCTTTCCCTGTTGCCAAGTAATGTTAAACCAAGTCGTCACTACGGTGTTCCCAAACACGCACTTTGCTGATAAACTGAGCGCACTGAGTTTGCGGCGCTTTGGTGACTTTGAAGAACAAAAAGTCCGTCTACATGCGGCTCGAACCTTGTGCATGTTTGGTAGCACATATCTGTGTGAGAAGCTCTTCTCAGTGATAAAGACTAACAAAACAGCACACAGGAGTCGCCTCACTGATGAGCACCTGCAATCCATCCTGAGAATCTCCACAACACAGAACCTCACACCAAACAGAAACGAACCTGTGGCCAAAAAGATGCCAGGCGTCCAGCTCTAAAATGACATATGAGCAAAGACAACTGAATGATTTGATTTGTTATTGCTGAAAGGAACACATTTTATTTATATTTCCAGGTTTTGTTATGCAGCATGTTCATATTTGAATTTGTATAATTTTGACAGGATATATTTTTATGGAGAGCAAAATCTTTTGGGATATTTAAAATCTAAGTTTATTTTTTATATAAAATTACATAAGAGTAAAGAAATTTGAATGTTTGTTCTTTTAACGTTTACTGTATTTCTAACTTGTATAATTTAGACAGGATATATTTTTATGGAGAGCAAAATATTATAAGTTGTTTAAGGTTTGAGTTGATTTATTCAGGAATAATATTCCTGTCTGTTTTACCATTCCTACCAAAGATATTTCTGTCGACTAAATACAAATTCCTTTTATTTAAAATTTAAATAGAACTTGAACAAATACGATAGTTCATAATATCCACGCAGACTTGCACATAAGAGCGGGAGTTATCCGTTTTAACAAGCAGCGTATTGCACTGATACGAAATAGCTGTGTGTGTATATATGTAGATATATATGTATATGTATATATGTTTATATATGTGTGTGTGTGTGTATGTATATATATATATGTATTTGTGTGTATATATGTGTGTGTATTTATGTATGTGTGTATGTATATGTATGTGTATATATGTAGATAAATATATGTATGTATATATGTGTATATGTATAGATATGTATATATATATGTTTATGTGTGTGTGTAGATATATATATATGACAACAACACTCATCACTCACAACAGTGACAAAACAATTACATTGACAATCATGTTACGTTATTTTCAAAATGTTTCCTTTTCTTTTCATTGCTTCTTTAACACACTACTTCTCCGCTGCGAAGCGCGGGTATTTTGCTAGTATTTAATATATTTTAGAAATCATTGTTTTATAAAGGTCACTCTTTTATTACTTATGCATTAATATATTTTTTCATTATGTATTTCTGTTAAGCTCACGCTACCTCGTAGCTACCTGTTCCAGTTCCTCTTAATTGTAGTGTGAAGCTACGGAATTCACCTGTTAATTGGAGCCGTGCAACTGGCCAGCAGGAGTCAATTAACTATATTCACATTTACAGCTTAGGACTGCTAAACTGATTTAAAGCCTGTACAAAATCATACTTGTTTCTCAGTTGAATTATATTTATTTAAGGAAATCTACTGTTAAAAATACATTTCTTTAGAGTTCAGTAATTCATTAAACTTTCCAAAGTCAATGAATAATCATGTTAAATTAACTCAATATTTACCAAAATAATTGTGATTATGATTTTTGCCATAATTGAACAGCCCTATAAAGATACACAAAAGAGAGAACAAAAAATACAAATCTGCAGAATATTACTAAACGAAGGTTGTATATATGCACGGATGCTAGACGCACCGAAAGCTCACGCGCATGAGCACTGCGCCCCAGAGTCAAATCCAACGGCTTCCCAGAGTCAGTAGGTGGCGCCCAAACAACACAACACAACCTGTAAACTAAACTTCAGATCACAATACAATCCCCGCCCGAATGTGAACACCACCACATATACAACCTTAGTTTAGTAATGTACCCCTCCAAGCCCGGATTTGCCGCCATGGTCACTTCAGCACACGAATCTGGCACTGTCAGCAAACAACTTCTAGCTAACAACACAGCCATAGAAAACCAAAAACGAGACTGCATGAATATAAACAATGAACGCAGGCGCCTACGGCACGCTTCTGAAACACCAGAACTAGATGAATCATGGCTCCAAAAAGAAACCGCTTTAGTACAAATATGTTTATTTAATTAGATGAATACTTTCCCAGGACACACCCACCCTCCATGATATTTCTTCCCTCCAAATATCGGAGGGAACAGAAAGTGATTGTCATTCTTGGATTTGCGATTCTTTTGAGAATCGCGGGTTTGCTAGTAAATAACTAAAAAAAACTTTTTTATATGTGCCTAAAAGGGTCTTAAATTCTTAGCTGCCTGGTAGCATGGATTTCACAATTTACACAACATAATGTACTGCACAATGCAGACCCCTTCACTTCCCCTGTCTCCCTCTGTCTCTATGTATATTCCTTGGTCTGTCTTGCTGCTACCTATTGAGCCTTTGCCAGTCACTCTCCACCAAACTTTAGCCTCTGGAAATGAAATGGCTTTATAACCAATCCCAGTCTCAGTATCAGTTTTCAAGAGTCATCATTGCCCTATATTGGTTAATGAGACACCAGACTAGAACACCCTGTACCAGCAACTGGTGTCCCTGCACTCCTACGCATTACACTGCTTTCAAGGGGCCAGACCTACAAGGTAGCTTCCATGCTGCCTTCTCCAGAATAACATGGTCAGATGCATTCTCTACTGGAAAATATACCATTCAGTGACCAAGAGCTAATGCTGCCTCTTCCTTTCCCTCATTTATGTCACTTTCTCTTTAGCCTAAGGATTACTCTGGACACTGTTGATGATTGCTCGATTACTTGTCTTGTATAATAGCCTGATGTAGAATTACATGTTGCCACACAGGTCACCTCTTTATCTGTCTCTCTCAAGCTCATTCTTTTTTTAACGCTTAAAGTTAAATTCATATAGTGTTTGCTTGACTCCTATAGAAGAATAGTTATTAGAATATGGTATAGTCTTTTACCGCTGTAAGTTAATATGAGTTGGAACATTCTTGCTATATCTGTGATACAGTATGTTTTAGTTGTTGTTTAGAACAGGTCCCATTGCTAGCATGGACTGATCAGTTAACAGCATAAAAATGGGATAAGCATACAGTTTTCTAACTGTTTACAAATGGTTCAACTGTAAGCAAACTTAAAGAAATGAACCAAGATTTATAAGTTTTATACATAATTTTTATTAAACAAGAACTTTTCTTTTCTTGCAGTACCAATCTTTTCTCAATTTTTGTGTCAACTGTTTCACTTTGAATATTTACTAAAGTCTTTAAAACAAAGATATTTTGCCTGTAGAATCATTTCAACACATCAAGCTTTTTTCCAGGATCCCACTATGTATGCTGACGCTACAGAACTTCAGTAATTTTGGGAAAACGCAGCTACAGTTCCAAAGAGAGCTTTTGGAAAAGCTTGTGCATGAAGTGTAATGTGTGTAAAAAAAATCCACATTCCAAGTGTCTTCATTTCAAAAGTCTAAGTGAAATTCAAACTAAACAGCTTACACAAAAATAAATATTTTTGCCTATGATGTTTCATTTAAGGCTTAAATATCTTAGTTCTATCTTAAGTTTCTTTATGTTAATACACACACTGTCAGAAATGGCCTCATAACTACAGAATATGCCTCTATACAGTGCCTTTCAGTCTAATATAACATTTTATGTTCCTGTGTCATTGTCTATCTTTTAGTCTGAGATCATTCTATTGTTACACCAAAAATATAGTGAGTATTAAGAATATTCAATTAACAAGTTAGTTTACAGGGGATAAACCAGAATCTTCTATTTGTTTATGTAATTATGGTAAACCTGCTGTGGAATACCGGGGGCGTACAGCTCCCGAAACTCGGACACTGACCAGCACAGAGGTACAAGTCCAAAGCAGCACATGTTTATTTCTCAGGGGAGTGCTTTTCCTTCACTGTCCCTCTCAATACAGTACATCAAGCACAAAACACACAATGCTCAGTCTTCCTCTTCCTTCTCTCTTTCTCTGCCACCTCCACTCTTCTCCCAGCAAGCTTCGTCCACCTCCTACTCTACGTCCAACTCTGGCTCCCTGAATGGAGTGAGGCGGCTCCTTTTATTCAGCACCTGGGAGTTCACCAGGTGGTTCATCAGGATTACCTTAAATCACTTCCAGGTGTGGTTAAAATCTATTGAATGGCTCTGCAGCTCCCCCTGGCAACCCCCATGGAACTCAACATGGCTGTACCAAACTCCGAGTACCAGCGTGCCCTGTGGGAATCTGTGATGCCACAGCCACCCAGGAGGGCTTCCCTTTAGTGTCCCAGGGGATGTAGTGCCCCACAGAAGCTATCTAACCTGGTTCTTCCATCCAGGTGGCATCCTGGTTGGGTAATGGCCAAGGCCACCCATCAGACTGAATTCTGCTCAAATTAAACAAACACTTATGTGAATTTAACATTAACTTTCTAAGACTGACTCTTACAGTTAAGTAAAGCAAAGTACTTGAATGCAGTTGATAAGTTCCACTTGAATGGCCTGCTCTCATCATACTGTTATACTGTGTTTCTAGCTTCTTGCCTAAACTTGCTTAGCTGAAAGAACCCAGCACCACATTGTATTTCATGGTGATTTAGGGATGCAGCATACTACCTGGGATTGGAAAAATAAAATTTGGCATGTTAATTCAGCACCCCTAGAGAACTTTTAAACATTAGACCTTTTTTCATTTGTTTAGCTGTATTATCTATGGGAGGAAGGTGAACTGAATATTATTAGAAAAATGAAAGGAAAGAGCAAATGTGTATCATATGTGTAATAAATACCAAAATAAAATATTGTATTGCTTTCTCAATACTCAAAAGCATTACATTTTTTTAATAGTTAATCTGTTGTTTAATCTTGGATATGTCCTTCATGCTTATAGGTTTGCAAGATATAAAATTAGCTTTTTTACCCTCAGTTAATTACAAAATAAACCACAAAACATGCAGTAGAATAAACAAAATTAAAGAACTAAATTAAATGGCTTTATCATGAAAAGTCTCTGCATTAACATTTCTGGGATAAGAAAAATATAATACCTTTGAAATTAACATACCTACTGTATATATCTACTTTACCCAGTCTTATATATAAATGTCTACGCGTGGAAGTGTGTGTGTCTATCTGGCCCAAAAGTGAGAGCTGGAGTAGGGGTAAGGGCTCCACCTCCAAAAATACACAAGCAAGGCCAGCACGTCGGCAAAACAAAACCTCAGAAGGAAGACAATCGCTTAGCTGCTAATCCACAAACTATGCAAACACGTCGGCAAAATGAAACCTCCTAGGAGAGAGATACCTAGAGTACTTCCTTTCTATTACTTCACATTGATGCAATTCAATTTTTTTCTGACAATTTCAATAATTTCTAGGACCCCGTGCTTTTTACAGCATGGGCTTACACAGCTAGTATTAAATAATAATTTTTAAATCTTTGCAACTGAAAAGATGTACAAAATGTGTTAAATTAAGTAGGACTGCTGTTCTATCCCAACACAAACATCTTTTATTTATAATGTAAAATATGCTAAGTGAGGTCGCAAAATCTACAGTAGGACAAACATTGACATTAGGCGTGTTATTCAGACTTTAACAACACCCTCTTAACATTACAGCAGCAGCTTTTTTCATGTTTTTTTTCCACAAGGTTTCAGGAACTGGGAGCATGACAATAATATCAATAGTACTACTACTAAAAACTCTATAGTGTTTTGTGACAAACACTTATTTAGGAAAAGAAAAATAGATAAATACTGTACTTGTGTATGCATATGATATATTTTGAGAAAAACATCAAACATAATACTAAGTGTCAGAGTGTTGCTATGATTAGCACAAGTACCACTCAACTCCAGAACCTGGCTTCAGATGCTCAAATGGCCAAAGTGTGTGGAGTTTGTGTGTTCTTCCTGTTTCTGCTGGAGTTTTTCTCTGAGTACTATTATCTATCTTCAGACAGGCATGCAAGATTATTTTCTTTTCTACTGGCTTTTCCATTATTTGGGTTCACCACAGTGGGGGATGTACCTTTCGATTCCACCATTTTCTGTTTCTGGTAGTCTCATTATTGCATGCTAATTCCTGCAATTCCTTAACTACCCCATTCTTCCATTTAGTTTTCTCTCTCTCTCTTTATCTTCTTCTTTCCCCTGGCAGTTCCATCTTTAACACTGTGCTTACCACACTGCCTTCTTCTTGTCTCCAGCCAAATGGACCAATTTCTCCATAATCAAGTCACCTTGAATTGTCCCCTACTGTATCAATGTTATATTCTGCATATCTATTGCATTATGTTCTTCTGTCCCTTCTAGCTGTTCTCCAGGTTTTCAAACTATATAACATTGTTTGTCTCACTACCTGTGAAGGCTATTTCTTCACTTATTGACTAATCTTATCTAATATTAATATGTAACATATAAACAATAATGAGCTCAATGCAGACCCTGTGTAATACCACTTCCATTTGAAACTCTTTTCCAACTCCTGCTCCACAAACAACTGCCACATTTACTTCAATTTTGAGTCTAAATTGGCCATGTGTAAAGGGGTGTTGGTCTGCATATGCAAGCTTTCTCTTTGATAGTTCTCAGTCCAGTGCTAATCCCTGTTTGGTACTAGACGCATCTGTAATAGGCTCTGATGAAGATTACAGTACTGCATATTCTCATCCTCTATATCATCACATGGTATAGGACCATTATTACCTTCATCACCAGATTCAAGCACAGTGTTCACCCTAAGGTCAGAAGACTACTTGTGCTGACACTTGTATGAGTATTTCTTTGGTAGGTCATCCAAGGCTGCTTTTATTGTATGATGATATGATTTAATGCTCACTCTGTGTGTTTATATTAATTGCATGTAGTGTGTATTGAACCTATGCCACTAATCTATTTGAAACCTTCAAGTAGGAATTTCACTTTATTATGTACAAATGACAATAAATTTGAAATTAAACAGTTTTGAAAGTGTAAAAATAGCAAAAAAGAATAAAATATAAAATTAAAGGTACATGGTAATTCACTGGAGTTTTTGTTTTCCTCCCTTGTCACTTGGCCACATCTCAGTTGTTAAGAGATTTCCATTGTTTTGTTTTTTAATGATTGAGATTCGCTTCTGTTCTAATGCTTGTTTAACCTGATAATTATATATGACAATTTTGCATTTATTTTCTGTTGTCATATTATGGTAATAAATATGTTTAAATCCTCTGAGCCTACACTTCGTGTGGAGCATTATGCAAGAATACGTTGCAATTAATAATTACATCTAAACTTGAACTGAACAAACATTTCTGTTCTTTCAAATAGTGTCATTTTGAAATGTGCAAGAAATGTTGCACAAGACCTGGATAGGGCACCAGTCCATCTCCGGCTAATTGTCGATTATCTATGTAGATATGAGAAACTTGCATTCTAAACAATTAAATAATCATTCATGTGCATTTTAACAATAACTTTAAAACATTTTTTAAACATACTAGCAATGCAGTCTAGGCTACCAACCATAATTTGTACATTAAGGAATGAAATCTATTTAGATATTACAGAACTGGATGATACTGAATCTTATTTCTTGGTCTTGTGTGTACTGCCACCAGAGTGAGCGGAATGGGCAGACAAATTGATGCTATACCTGAAGGCTTACTGTAACCTCCCTGAGGAGCAGGCCTCTGACTATGACACCTTCAAGGCAGAGGTCTTAAAGCGCTATGGTGTAACTGAAGACCAGCAGGCGAGGGAATGGCACCTCTGGTGATTCGACCCGGAGCGACTGTCCATGGCACTGGTCTTTGATATTTGGGGGAAAAACAGGGTGCTGGCTATGACCAGACATCAACAGAGACAGACAGGTAGTAGAGCAATTGCCCTGTGAAACACTTATCAATGCCCTCCCTGACTATCTCACCCAGCAAGTCTACAAGCATCCATATAAAGATATGGAGGCCTTAGTTGAGGTGATCAAGCACCACCGGGTGGTCTGTAAATCAGAAAGGCAAAACGGTTTGCTCGCCTATCTCAACAGGGACATGTTGTCCACACCAAGCCCACCAGCCTTACCCAAAATTTCAAGTGTGGGGAGGTTGGGCACATTGTTTCCGCCTGCCCCCAGCTGAGCGAGACAATGGACTGCAATGTGACCAGAGGAGAAAAGTATACTGCTCTAGCTTACCCTTTATCTCTCTCATATACTGGAGTGGTGTTGTTAAATGGACATCGGGTGACCGCCATATTTGATTCCAGGAGTAACATTTCTATTGCTGTTTGCCGTTTTGATCTACTATGACAATGTTTAAAAGGCAAGACCAGTATAACCTGTGTCCATGGGGAAACTTGATGGTATATTTCCACTTCATGCGTGATTAATTATGAGGTTATTATGAAAAAACTAACGATGACCACATTACCTAACCCTCTATATGCTGTCATCTTGGGGCGGGATTGGTCTGGTAACAAAAGCGGTAGGGAAAAACTCCTATGAACAAATTGGGTCTTGCTATGGAAGGGGATGACTCAAACTCAGCTGTCCACACACCTTTTTCAGAATTGGCAACAAAACTATATGTCGCCACACAGTATGACACAGTGGAAAACCCTGCACCCAGCCCAGAAGTGAATCCCACCACCGCAGCAGGCTCTGGGGTCATAACTCCACCCATTGAGGTTGATAGGGATCCATTGAGGTCTCTACATTTTCAGTTCAAAGTTACCCCATCATCCATTAAAAGAGAACAGTGGAATAATGAATCCCTGAAATTTGCAGAAATGCAGTTGTATCTGTCGAAGGCCAACACACAAATTTTCCATGCCATCAGGGCCCTACTTTGTATTACAAAATGACCCCCCAACAAGTCTTGGCTGTCGGGTGGCCCTAACCAAGAGATCATAGACACAAGAAAGGATGTCGGCATTGGCTTGGCGAGAACCCCGACGATAAATGACCTTGAATCTATTAGCATGAATGTCTAAAAACCACTGTATGACCCGTGGATTTGTTTCCTTATGCATGGCCATCCACTGTAAAGCAGCAGGAATTCATGGCCCAACAGGTAGTACCTCAGTCCAGTCACAGTCCATTTAATTGCCAGGGCTTCCTGTTCCATTGCCACATAGTTTCTAACAGTTTCCAGCTTAGGAACATCATGGGTTGTTCAGCACCAGTGACACTTTGACTTAGCACGGCACCCAGTCATGTGTCTGAAGCGTCAGAGGTTTTAACACAGGTGCTGACTAAATGCAGCATCAAACTTTATTATTTCATACCACATTGTAAGGAGCCCATTTCTTTGTGAGACTGGACAAAGGAGTCGCTCTCTCAGGATTAACCAAGGAACAAATTGTCGATAGTAACTAGCTAGTCTGAGGTAGGTTTGGACTTAACTCTTGTTTATCGGATGGGGCCATTTCAAGATGGCATCTATTATAGAACACTGTGGATGAACTGTCACACCCCCCCCCCCCATAACCCAACTAGGTAGCCTAAATACTTGGCCTCTGGTAATCCAAAAAAACATTTTTTTGGGTTTATTGTGAGGCCAGGTTTATCAAGTGTTAGGAGAACAACTCTAACCTGCAGCAAGTGATACTCCCATGTGCCAGAATAGATAAAAACGTCATCTAGATAGGTGGTACAGTAGGAACTGTGGGGCCGGAACAATGTGTCTACCAGACATTGGAATGTTGCGGGTGCCCCATGCAAACCAAATGGGAGGACCCTGTGCTGACAGTGTCCACTAGGGGTACTGAACACAGTCTTTTTCTTTGCGGAGTCCATTACAGGAATTTCCTAGTACCCTTTAGTCATGTCCAAAGTGTTCAAATATTGAGCATTACCTTGCCAATCGAGGAGCTCATCAATTCAGGGCATTGGATACACATCAAATTTAGAAACCTGACCGAGGCATTGGAAGTCATTGCAGAACCTTCAAATCCCATCAGGCTTGAAGACCAAGATGGTCGGGCAGGACCATTGGCTGTGGCTTTTTTCAATCACGCCCATGTCCAGCATACGCTTGATCTCTAATTCCATTTCTGCCTCGGGAAGTTGATGGGGTCACTCCCAGACGACAACCCCTGGGTCAGTCACTGTGTCATGCTCAAACAGAGAGGTTCGTCCAGGTTGCTCGCTCACTACCCCTGGAGCGGACAGGATCACTGTCTCCAGCTCCTGTTTTTGGTGGGGCGTCAGACTAACATCGAGATGAAGGAGATGTTTTTGAGCGAAGGCTTACCAGAGTCAGGGTCCATCTAATTTTCCTTCCATGGTTTCAGCAAGTTAACAGGATATACTTGTTCACTTATCAAATAATCTATGAGCCCTCTAAAATCCGTACTGATCCCTACTCTCTTTTCTGTTTTTTTTTCCAGTTTCTTTGTGGTGGTGGCCTGCGCCACCTCCACCTACTCAAAGCTTCATGATGCTCCAACAATGATGGATGGATTAAAAGACAGAACTCTACGTGACCATCATCATCAAGCCCTTCCATGAGAACCCTAAATCCAAAGAGGACTGTTTGATTTATGTTAGGTAGAATGCTCAGAGGGGACTTGGCGATCTCATGGTCTGGAATCCCTATAGATTTTATTTTTTCTCCAGCCGTCTGGAGTTTTTTTGTTTTTTCTGTCCCCCTTGGCCATTGAACCTTACTCTTATTCGATGTTAATTAATGTTGATTTATTTTTTTTTCTTATTGTGTCTTTTATTTTTCTATTCTTTATTATGTAAAGCACTTTAAGCTACTGTTTGTATGAAAATGTGCTAAATAAATAAATGTTGTTGTTGTTGTTGTTGTTTTGTTAATCTCGTATGGGCCTTGCCAATATGCCAGTAATTTGGAGTGTGAGGTAGGAACTAGAACCATGAAATGATCCCCCAGAAGGAATTCCTGGAGGATGGTGTTTCGATTATGATGAAGGACCAGACTGAGCATCGTCTATATGTGCTTTTAAAATAGTTCTAATTTTTTCAACTCTGTCGCGTAATTGAGTGATATATATATTCTAAAATGTCAGTAAAGGGTAGAACCTCCTTTTACCACCCATCTTTTAAGATGTCCAATATGCCCCAGTGTTGTCGCCCATATACAGTAGTAGCTCAAAAGCAGAAAATCCCGTAGAGGCCTGAGGGACATCCCGATAGGCAAACAAGATGAGGGGGATTGATCGATCCAAATTTCTACTATCTTCGTTGACCATTTTACATAACATCTGTTTGAAAGCTTGGTTAAATCTTTCTACTAATCCATCAGTTTGCAGATGATAGACAGATGTTTTTAGATTTTTATTCACAGTAACTTGGCAACGGGGCAGAGTGGTGACTCTGAGGTAAAGGATCTGTGCTGGTATCCAGAAGGTTGCTGGTTCAAATCCCCATCACTGCCAAAAGAGATCCTACTCTGCTAGGCCCTTGAGCAAGACCCTTAACCTGTAATTGCTCCAGGGGCGCTGTACAATGGCGGGCTCTGTGCTCTGACCCCAAGGGGTATGAGAAAACTAATGAATTACAAATACAAGAAATTATATAAGGTGAAATAAAGAACAAAAAAAAAAAAACTCCCTGAACATTTCTGAGGTAAAGGGAGTCCCCTGGTCTGTTAAGACTTCTTTGGGGATCCCAACTCACGCAAAGACCCCTACAAGTTCCCAGGCGATAGTTTTAGATGTAGCCGTGTTCTGGGAAATGGCTTCCAGATATTGAGTAGCATAACTAAGCATGACTAAAATATATTGGTTTTCTTAGTCTTAGGGTTCTAAAGGACCTATGAAGTCGATACCGACTGGTTCGAATGGCACATCAATAAGGGGAAAAGGAATCAGAGGAACACAGTCCCTCCTAGGAATTTGTTATTACTGACATTCTGGAGAGGAAGTGCAGAAAAAACAGCCCGCCTCATTTATTCCAGGCCAGTAGAATCTGAGTTTTTTTCGCTCCAAGGTTTACTTGGCTCCTAAGTTCCGCCAGTACGTTTGTGGGACTATATACTGTACACTCACACAATCAATTAATTGGTATTGGCAATTAAACACTGCTTAAATGTAAATACTGTATACCTGCGCTTATAGGTTTTAATCATTTTAATCATTAACTGCACCACAGCTGTTTTTACTGTTTAAGTGTACATTTACTATATTTATACAGGTGTATTTTTTTCTTCAGTGTATCAGCTAGATATTCATAATTCTTGAGATGTAATTATGAATATGGATTCCCATAATGCAGTACTTGTTTCTTACCAAAACTTTCATTGTATGACACACAGCAAGAAATAAAAAATACTACAAATTTTAAAAAAGCCACAAATGTGTCAAATGTAAGTTCTTTATCAAGAATACACAAAACTAACATGCTTAACAAATTTATAAATAAAAAACAAGTTTTTCTGTTAAGCTAGCAAGCTTATTGTTTACTAGGTAGCAATTTCACCTTTGTCTTTATCTTTTTAATGAAGGAGAAATGTATGCTATAGCCAAAAGCCTCACAGAAAAAATATGATTATCTGAATAGATGATTAGCAGATAAATAGAATAAAGTTTTTTCAGCAGGGTGATTGCAATTATTCATATCTTGTTAACCATTTAAACATCACTGGAGTTTTTTGATTTTTTTAAGTCTTCCGTTTGTTCAACACAGTAAGTCAATGTTGAATAATATTCATGATATATGAATTCAGCATTACAAAATTTTGGATTGTTTCCCTTCCTATGCCTAAAGCTGTCCAGATATTCACCAGTTCCCTCCATCCCTGAACTGTTTAATAAAGTAACCTAATGGTTAGTGGGATTTTTTTGTCTTATATATTGTACGGTATTTCAATATTTTTATTTTTCAGTTTTGTTTTGTGTAATGTAGGTGCATTCTTTTTTGATATGCATAAATGGTTTTAAATAAAATAAAAATAAAATTATTAGTAATAGCAGATCACTGTATTAGAGTCTATTGAAAGGAAAATATGACAATAATAATTAATAGGAGTGAAAAAATGTACATACTGTATGTAGGTGCATAAACCTCTCATCTTTGATGACACAGCCTTAACTTTTTTAATTAATTAGAATACAAGCAAATGTTTAATAGCATTTTCTATTTATTTCATTGGAAAGAAAACCACTTAAAAAGTACTGACAAATGCAAACCATTTGAATTATGGTAGTGCACACATATATATTTAAGAGACCAAAATTGTTATTTGCAAATTGTGTTACAAACTGGCACAGTTTACTTCAAAGAGCATATGTTTACCTCTGATTTAATTAGAGAAGTCATGGTAAAGCAGAAGTATGAATTTTCAGAGCAGTCAATTTCAATTTGCTCCCTGTTGATTATGAATAAATTGTCTATAACGACTCTTCCCCAGGATGCTTTTATAGTCCCAGATACATCCTGAACAAGTGGGAAAAGATTGCTGCAATTAATTCAGAACAGGCAAAGAATGTATCATGATATTTGCATTTCAAATGTAATCTTGGCAACAAACAAGGTCTAGCAGAAAGAGGAAAATTACAAACACCTTTACCTTATTCTCTTTCATAATGCAGTAAAGACCAAATATTGTTTTTCTGAAAAACACTGTACTAATAATAATCATATAATTTTATCCTTGTATTGGAACTGTTTTGGCCAATTATGCCACTTTCTCTTTAGAGTAAATACAAATTCTAATTTATTTTATAGCATCTGTTACAAAATGGTGAACTGATCCAGATTTCTTCTGCTAAGGTAATGGTAGCTGCTTGCTGTGTAATTTTATATTGTGCTTTTGGTGAAAACATTTTGGTAGACTATTTTGAGGAAAATTTTGAGAAACATTTTCTTAAGGATTATTCGTTAGTTTGTTTTCTAAAACATGCTTTAATCATTGTCAGATTGCAGGGGATCAATTCCTATCCCAGTAGTACTGGGTATAAGGTAGGGAATAACCATAGGAAGGCCACCAGCCTACCACTAGACATACTTACAGTCATTCAGAATGGCTAATTTAAATTAGTTTAAGACTCCACTCTTTAGTATATGAGAAAAAAAACAATGTACTATAAGAAAGCCCACACTGAAACAGGGTGAATGGGAAAGAAACCCAGCTGATGACAAAAGGCTATAGCAATGCTAACTACTGCAGCACCATGTCACCTTTCTACAAAGATACAAAGTTTAAATATCAGCTATAAGAAGAATAATCAATATATCAATTTGTGTCCTCTAGGGGCACACTTGAGCAGACTCAGAACCCAGAATGGCACTAAGACATGACATCATTTATTGAAGGGATGAATGTTTTCGGGAAGGTACACAGGCACAGGGACACACACAAAGGTAAAGCAGCAAACACAAAGCAACTCCAGGCCTAATTATACACTACCTATCTGTACAGGTCCACCTTCTTCCTCGTTGGTTCACCTATAACACTGGCATATTATCCTCCACCTCCTTGTCAGATGAGCCCTTGACTCAGCTCTATTTCCAGAAAAACCTGTGTACCAGAGAAACAGGTAATCCTTTCAAGGGAGATTCCTGGGGTTCTTGCAAGGCTGGACCCAGTCTACTGAGAAGCACTTCTGCGTCATCCAAACCCTCGTAACACCACACCAGTAGCTCCCCATGTTCGACTCAGGTGCCATTACCTTTCAGTCCAGCCATATAATCCTTGTTGCTGCCCTTTAGTTCCTTGAACACCTAACTTTCAACTTTTCCCCCCCCCCAGATTACCTTGGTGTCCTACCAGGGATTGTTTCAAACATATCAATGATGCTGAAATATTGCAGGTAGCCTGTCAAGTACTCTGGGGCCAGAAATATCAATTGATGTGAACAGAACATATAACAAAGAAAAAGAACATTTAATGCAAACAAAAGTACATTTTTGTATGTGAGAGATTAAACCATATAAAGAATTGCATGCAAATGCACATTGGATTCTATTTTAATATATATTAAATTTAAGATACATTGTATAATTACATTCAAATATTTTTAAAATGTGTAGGGGTCTTCAGGTTACAACATCGCGACATACGACGTTTCAAGTTTACGCCGCTCACTCCCATAAAAACTTTTTAAAAAATGAGACGTAAGTGTTTTGGATTACACCATTAGTGTCGTACTTACAGACTTACGGGAGTGAACTAGTTTGGTTGCATGCGGCGTATGAGTAAGGGAGTTGGCGAACTAGTTTGGTTGAGTGCGGCACACATGTACTGGTGACTTTTTGGCCCCTATCATGGCTCCTAAACAAAAGTCAGAGTCTTCAGATGGTAGTGCTTTGAAGAAGAGGAAAGCCATTACGAATGAAGTGAACTTAGACACGATTGTTTCAGGCAATAAAAAGTGAAAATGAAGAGTTTGTGGCTAGTAGGGGTTGGTTCATGCGTTTCAAAGCTTGTGCCAACTTGCATAACCTTAAGGTGCAGGGTGAAGCTCCTAGTGGGGATGAGAAAGAAGCAAGCGAATTTCCCAATAGGTTGGCTGAATTAATTAAAGAGGGGGCTGCTGTCCTGAAAAAGTGTTTAAAGTTCATGAGACAGGCCTTTTTTTTGGAAACGTATGCCTAACAGGACCTACATCGCCAAGGTGGAGAAGACAGCACCAGGCCATAAGGCTGGCAAAGAGAGACTGACTTTGCTTCTTGGAGGGAATGCTGCAGGTGATGTCAAAGTTAAGCCTCTGTTGGTGTACCAGGCAGAGAATCCAAGGGCACTAAAGGGCATTATGAAGGGTCTCCAGCCTATCATCTGGAGGTCTAACAAGAAGGCATGGGTGACACTTCAGATTTTTGAGGAGTGGTTTTCCAGCCATTTTCTGCCAGCAGTGAAGAACTACTGTGTTAGGAAGGGACTACATTTTAAGGTGTTGCTAGTGCTGGACAATGCCCCAGGTCATCCTACCCACTTGAGTGACTTTAACCCTAATGTCAAAGTGGTTTACCTTCCACCTAACACCACTGCCCTTTTACAACCCATAGACCAAGGTGTCATTGGCTCTTTCAAGACCTACTACCTCCGGAGGACATTTGCTATGGCCCTTAATGCAATTGAGAAGGACAAGAACCTGATACTTAAATATTTTTTGGAAGCATTATAACATTTACAATGCTGTACAAAACATTGCTTTTGCATGGGATGAAGTGAGGCAAACAAACATAAATGGTGTGTGTTGAAAACTGTCCCCAGTTTGTGTATGACTTCTATGGCTTTGAGGAGTCAATGGAGGCTGTAACAGAGAAGGTTGTTGCCATGGGTAAACAGCTTAATTTGGAGGTGGAGGCTGAGGATGTCACAGAGCTACTGGCATCACATGGAGAGGAGCTGTCTGCTGAGGACCTCATTCAGCAGGAGAAGCAGCTGATTGAAAAGGAAGAGATAGAAACTCCAGAACCCAAGAGATTTACCACCAACCGTTTGACAGAAGGATTTTCTATGATAGAGGATGGGTTGGCAAAATTTCAAGCTAAAGACCCCAGCGATGACAGATTCAGTAAGGTCTACAGAGCTGTTATGGATACCTTGCAATGCTATAGGCAGAGTTTGGAAGATAAGAAGTCATCAACCTTCCAGATTAGCCTGGAACAATTCTTTAAGAAGGTAGAGAGGCCTGCAACAGATCCTGTACCCTCTACATCAGCTGCTTCCCAAGATGAAACACCTGTAGTACAGGTAGCATCATCTCCAGCTTCTTCCTCCCAATAGGTCACTCTCTCCCACCTTACAATGCCTCTTCCAGTGTACAAGACAACCACAAGAATAAAGGAAAGGATATTTTTTTTGCACTCCTTTTTTGTCTTTTATTCTGTTACTACAGTACAGTGTACAGTATAGTATATCATTATTTCCTTTTCCTTTTTCTGTGGCTTAGTTGTGTTTTTATGCTCTAGATTATTATTTTACAGATGTGTTAGGATAGGTAAGTGACTTAGGCTAGGGAGTGTTTTGACACAAAAATTCGGGTTACATCACTGTCATAGGAACATAACTGTGTCGTAACCCAAGGATCCCCTGTATGTGAAAATATTGACCCTCTGAATTTCTGAACAGTTTTAATTTTAATTCACCCCAATTTTTATGTCACAGATGAATTATCATTTTAGGATTTAAATCTTAACATTGTAAGCATAACTTGAAAAGTCTGATAATTTGGTGTTATGTTTTTCAGATGACTTTCTGTAGTGTTGTCAAATTATCTGACATATCTGAAATATTGGTTGCAGCATGCATAGTGTGAAAATTTCCATTGCACATTTAAGAAAGAATGCTGAATAACCAAGAAACACTCTGCAACAGTGAAAAGATTGTGAAAAGCAACATAAACACACAAGTACTGCTGAACTGTGAGAAATGAAATTTAAATGTGGCATCCTCAACAAAAGCTATACTGCTTTTAAAACTGTTTCTAATTAAATGACATCTAAATGAACTTTAGCAGAAGTGTTTTGCAGGATTCTGAAATGCTGAGATATTCTGAAATATTTATGAAAGTAATGGACTGATTTAGAGAAGAATTGCCTGAAATAAACTGAATGAAAATAGAACAACTACTACCGCAAAAATGCAAAAATATATAAACAACCTGCTTAACGGGGTATTATCAAAGAGATAAAGAAATGAAAAAACACCAAAACAAGTTTCTATGTATATTTTAAGTGCATATAAGGATTGGAACAATTCTAGACAAGAACAGACCATTCAGCTCAACAAAGCTCACCAGCCCTATCCACATAAATCTTCTAAAAAAATATCGAGTCTAGTTTTAAAGTCCCTAAAGTCCCTCTGTCTGCGACATTACCAGGTAGCTTATTCCAAGTGCCTATGGTTATCTGCGTAGAAAAAAACTTCCAAATGTTTGTGTGAAATTTACCCCTATCAAGTTCCCAACTGTGTTCTCAAAAATTGCAGCGGTCCTAGCACTGTCCCCTGTAGAACATCACTCTTAACATCAGCCAATTCTGATGAGGTTACTCACAACATAATCCTCTGTTTCCTGTGCCTGGGCCAATTTTGTACCCATCTGCAAACATCACAGTGAACTCCAACTTCTTTTAGTTTCCTCAGTCTATCATCGGAGACCTTATCAAATGCTTTCTGAAAGTCATGATAAATCTATACTAATAAAAGGCAAAGCCCTCACTGACTGACTGACTGACTAACTCCCTCACTCACTCATCACTAATTCTCCAACTTCCCATGTAGGTAGAAGGCTGAAATTTGGCAGGCTCGTTCCTTACAGCTTACTTACAAAAAATGGGCAGGTTTCATTTTGAAATTCTACGCATAATGGTCATAACTGGAACTTATTTTTCTCCATATACTGTAATGGACTTCAGCTCGATGGCCGTGGGGGGCGGAGTTGCATCTCACATCATCACGCCTCCCATGTAATCACGTGAACTGACTGTGAATGCAGTACGTAGAAAACAAGGAAGAGCTCCAAAGAGCGATGAAGAAAAACGCATAGAGGCTTATTCATAAGTGCAGCTACTATGGAAACAAAGCATGGTATAAACCATAAGTTTAAATTAAGTTTATGGACACGCTTCCGCTGCCGTTTGTCATGCCCTCGTCGAATACTTTATTCGCGAGATACAAGTTTAACGAGAAGACACAAGGTATAAACGAGACTTTGGATCACTTTGTAACGGAGTTAAAATTGCTGTAGAGAGAAATTTTTAAGTGCCGGGTCTTAGCTAACATTAAATAAAGCCGTGGACATCGCAACATCACACAAGAGAGCAGCTCACGTGAACTGACTGAATGCAGTACGAGTGATCACTTCCATGCATCAAACCTGTTCAAAAAACGCATTACACAATTGACAAGGTGGGAAAAGAATATGCTCCGAGCTGAGCTCCACAGCTAACACAGTCTTGCGGAAGTAACTTCGTCACGCTGCCACCAAATACTCACAGAAAAATCCACAAGTTAATACACACGCTGTCTCTAAAGTTTCTCCACACTCAATGTATTCCTCGCATCCCGTTATACCCTCTGATCTACCATTTCAATTCAAATGCCTCCAATTTCCAGTAAGGCTCTGCTTCGTGATGACAAGTAATAAGTCTCAGGGACAGACCCTACAAAAGGTTGCCACTGATTTCAGGCAAGATTGCTTTTCTCCTGGACAACTATACGTTGCATTCTCAAGAGTGACCTCGCGCAGCTTCGTCATATTACAACCGGAGTGCTGAACTGACAACATGCTATATAAAGAGAACTATAACAATCTTAAAAAACAAACAATAAAACAGCGGAGAACCCGTGGATTAAATAAAAAGGCGAAGCAAGGAAAAAGGATGGCTTTATATGTCGTTTGTTTATAAAACAGCGGAAAAGCTGTGTAAAGGCTGCTTTACAAAAAACCAGCAGAGCACCTTATATGAGCAGGCAGCCAGCTAAAGAAGGGAATCAATAAATATCTATAATCTTAATAAACAAACAAAAAATAGCGTACAAGCCACGGATTAAATAAAGGAAATGGGTACCTGAACAGTAAAGTAAGTCTCAAATAGCTACACAATAACTATAGCAATCATAATAAACGAACAATAAAACAGTACAGAACCGCGAGGCAAGGAGAAAGTACGGCCTTATATGGCGTTCTTTTATAAAACAGCGGGGAAGCTGTGTGAAGGCAGCTACACAAAATAACAGCAGAGCGCCACACTCTGAATGTATTCCTCGCATCACCGTTATACCCTCTGATCTCCCATTTCAATTCAAATGTCTCCAATTTCTAGTGAGGCTCTGCTTTGCGATGGCAATTAATAAGTCTCAGGGACAGGCCCTACAAAAGGTTGCCATTGATTTGTGGCAACATTGCTTTTCTCCTGGACAAAACTATACGTTGCATTCTCAAAAGTGAGCTCAGTGCACAGCTTGGTCATATTACAACCGGAGTGCTGAACTGACAACGTGGTATACAAAGAGATCCTTAACAGATAGTTATTGGTATATTTTCCCTCAGTTTAAAAAGGTTTTCTTTTCTTCTTAATAAAACTTTAAAAGCAGTACTTCGTCTCTGCGAAGCGTGGGGATTTTGCTATATACAGTATATACAGTATATATGTAGATATGTACAGTATATATATATGTATGTATGTGTATATATATATGTAGATATGTATATATATGTATATATATGTGTCTGTGTCTACATATACAGTATATATATGTGTGTGTATGTATGTGTATATATGTATATATATATATATAGATATGTGTATATGTAGATATGTATATATGTATATGTATATATGTTTATACAGTATGTGTGTGTGTCTGTGTGTATATATATATATATATGACAGCAACACTCATATCAATGACAAAACAATTACATTGACAATCATGTTACGTTATTTTTAAAATGTTTCCTTTTCTTTTTCATAACTTCTTTAACACACTACTTCTCCGCTGCAAAGTGCGGGTATTTTGCTAGTAATATCATATGCCCCACTTTGATCATACCCTTTTGTTACTTCCTCATAGAATTCCAGCATTAGTAAAACATGACCTCCTTCTTCTGAAACCATGCTGACTGTTCAGTAAATTTCCTGTTTTTGCCATATGTTGCTCAATCTTATTCTTAATCATTCCTTCCATTTATTTTCCTGTGATATACATTAAGCTTTCTGGCTTATAGTTGCTTGGGACTCAACCTTTTTATATAATGGGATATCAATTGCCATAATCCAGTCTTTCAGAATTTCCCCAGTGTGCAGTGACTTCCTAAAATATGTGTGAAAGATTTACATATTTACTCGGTAACCTCCTTCAGAACTCAAGGTTAAACATTATCTGGTGAGATTTGTTTGATTTTGCAATGTTTAATCTAAGCAGTACTTCTCCTTAGTAGTTCCTTTTACTGCTGGGTGGTTCTCTACTTTCTCACTTGTGAAGACCTCAGAAAAATGAGAGTTTACAGCATCTGCTATTTCGCTGTATGTATTTTTTAATTTCTGTTTACTATTTCTGATGCACTTCACCTCCTCCTTGACTGTTCTTATACTACTAGAATACTAAGGATCTTTTTGAGTCATCTTTCACCTGTTCTGCTATATTCCTCTCTGTCTTTTAGTCTCTCTAACATCCTTCTTAATGGTCTTCCTCATATTCCTATACGCCCTATGATTCACTTTGTAGTTATTAGACTTATACACCTTACATAGCAGTTTTTTTTATATTGCAGTTTCTTTTTTAAGTATTTATTAACCCACAGTAGTTTTTTTTTACATTTCCTAATAATTCCAAATTTAAGTATGCATTACATGTAAAATTATTTAAACCTGTTCTACTGCTCCTCCACTGTCTCCACACTTATAAGCTTATCCTACTCTATCATCCTTAAACTTTGCTACATATGCTCAAACTGTGTTGTAACTAAGTTTAACTTAACAGTTTTAGTCTTTGCATCCACACTCTTCCAAAACATTGAGAATTAGATTATATCATGGTCATAAGACCCTAGTGGTTCAATCACCTCTACACCCTCAATTCCATCTTGATTATTACAAAATATTAAATCTAGGCAGACTTTACCCTGTGTTGGTGCTTTAACCTACTGTATTAAAAAACAGTCACTAATTACTTCTAAAAACCCCTGCCCTTGTGCTCTGCTATTTGCAAGGTTAGATAAAGCCCCCATGACTATAATATGCCCCTGTAAACTTGCTTTTTAAATATTACTAAAAAGTCATGTGTCGAAATCTTGGTCTGCATTGGCCAGTCTATAACACGATCCTATAATAAGGTCTCTTTCCTTAAGGCTTTCCAGGTGAAGCCACAAGTCCTCACTAAGATGGGGCTCATTGTCAAAATGAAGTGGACTTGTGATAAATGTCTCTTTGACATAAACAGCAATCCCACCTCCTTTTCTGTTCTATCCTTCCTAAAAAATGTGTACCACTCTTTGTTATACTCATTTTCATCTTTGTTATTTAGCCATGTTTCCATCACCGCTAATATCATAATTATTTTCCTCTACATACAACTCCAACTTTATTTTTGATACCTCTAACATTAAAGAAAGCTATTTTTAATGTGTTACTCGTTTTACTTTTACATTTAAACATGGGGCTAGGATTTACATTACTATGCATTTGTATTTTTACATTATTGCTTGTTCCTCCATGTACAGATCTAAACCTGGCTTGTCCTAATCCCCCCAATACTCTAGTTTACACAATCCTCGACTAACATACTCATACGCTTCCTCAAAGCATTTTTGCCCCTCTGATTCAGATGTAACCCATCGCAATGGAACAAGGTCCCATCAGTTCCTTCTACCCTACACCAAGATTTCAGCCACACATTAAGCCTTCTTATCTCCTTAGTCTTACCTGGAATGGTGCATGGTACAGGCATTAGTTCAGGAAGACTACCTTGTTCCAGGCAGTTAACTGTTTAAATTTGTATCACAGAACTGGCAAACTACCATTGTATATGTCATTTTTTCCACCATGGACAATGACAGCTATCACCTATCCCCCCCACCCCAAACCCCCCTATTAAGGGAGGTGTACCTGGAAGACAACACACCATGTCAAACTTTCTGTCTCTTGAGCAAACTTGTGCTTCAATGCCCGTAATGATTGAATCCCAAACAAGCACTATCTTTCTGGGAACTGTTTTTGAGGTGGCCTGTTGGGGCTCTTCATGCCTGTCTGCCACCTCAGAATCTTCAGATACTCTGTCCAGCTTTAAAAGGACCTAAAAACAGTATAACACTTACAATTCTGGGGTTGATGCACTCAAACAGTGTGCACCGTTTACCTTGCACCTTGTGAACGTGACCCACCTCTCTGTCTAGTCCAGAATCTCCTCCCGTGCTACCTTAGGGGTGTGCACTATATCTTTAAAGAACACCCTAAAGAACCCTAACCCTAACCCTAACCTGGGCCAAGTCATTGAATTCTCTACTATAACACAGGCCAGCCAACTGAGCTGAAGTTGCTGGATCAGCTGGCATCTCATTATTAAAATTTGAGACAGGATTACTTAAACTGCCTTAACTTTTTAAAACATCTTTTATTAAATTTAAATAATTTAACTTAAATAGTAAAACTAAAAACAAAAATTGACCCAACAAATTAGAATAAAGAACTGCTATAGTTATTGTACACCTTCTGACCCCTTAAGCTCCTGTAACCTCCCTCAGCTCCCTGCTGTTTGTTCTTCTATGACATAAACTTTATTTTTATGTTCTCCTAATTTTGCTCTCCTCTTATTCTTTACTTAAAGACTCTCCACTTGCACCATTTGTATTCATTATTAATGAACTCTTACACTGATGCCCTCTTAACTGCACTGCTTTCCTGACTGTCCAATCCAGAAGAACTTGCTTAGTGAATGTCCTGGTGTGCCAGATCTGCAATTTTTAAAATAGTTGATGTCTATATTTTCATTATTTTGTGCTCAAACAAACAATATGACTTGAAATACAGGACATTTGCAAGGGCAATTAACATCAAAGCCTCTTCTTTTCCTGAATTTACTAGGACATCAAAGCATCTTCTTTTTCAAACTGTACCAGTAATGAATAATCTTAAAACATCTGCGTAAACAAAGAGGAAGAACAGGAAATGGTTCTGATACCTCAGGCAGTGTTGATTACTTTGTAACCTGCAAACTGATGGAGACTGTAGGAGTAGGAATTACCAAATTAGATTACAGATTGGGAAAGGAAGAAGTTTGGAGGTGCTTAAATGATCAGAAACTTTCCTGATTACTTTATTATTGGGAAACGGACATCCTTAAACAGACAGCCAGCCAATCAAATGTGTTTAATATCACATTTCCCAAAACCTGCATGAAATTTTAAAATAAATATGGCTTGTACGATAGCCCAAAAACAGAGACATCAGCAGCAACAAAAAGGACAGGAGAGTGCGAAGGCAACATTAGGGGCCTCATGCATAATGCCATGCGTATAATTCACAATATAATATGGCGTAAGGACAAAAGCGGAAATGTTTGTACGCACAAAAAAATCCAGATGCATAAATCTGTACATTCGCCAACTTCCACGTTCTTCCGCTAGATATATCCCGGTCAGTTTGAAAAGTAATACATGTGCATGTGCCTACTGCCACTCCCCAAACTCCTCCCAGAATTATGCCTCTTTGAATATGTAAATCAATATAAATAGCCCTTAAGCTCAGCATTCTGTGAAAAGGCAATGGCAAAAGCACAGGGGAAAACAGAAGAACTTTTGCGAATACCAAGTGGAGGTAAGGAAAAACATACTATCTGTACATCGTAGCCCACCGTCTGAGTGTCTTATGAAAGCTTATTAGGGTAGAGAGAAAAAAAATAGGTACACAGTGGGAAAAAAGCAGGAAATGTCAACTTTAACCTCGAAATTGCCACTTTAATCACATAGTTTATTTTGTCATTAAAGTAGAACATCATAAACTTCATCCTAAAATCATTTAATTTACTAGTTTCTCAAATCCCATTGTAACTAAAGTAGCACGTTAAATGCTTTGTTTTGTATTTGATCTTCTATGTGCTCTCTGTGTGTGAATCACTATGTATTTCTTAAACGGGCTTTCTCTTCCTCTAACAGGACACAGAATCCATTACATTCATGATATTACAGTTCTCTGAATAATTAAAATACTGAGATGTATACTTGATATCATTTTCATGATGATAGGAGTTAAAGCATGCATTAAACATGGGAACATGGAGGCGCAGTGATTGTTCATGCCTCATGCAAGATGCCTGCTGCGCCGTGTGCGACCTTTGATGAAATTATTTATTGCAGCAGTACTGTCTCTTTCAAACATACTAACCCCCAATTCCTGTCCTTACTTTTCCTTTTCCAAATACCCAATTGCCACAAAATCAGCTCTGTAATAGATGTTAAGCCATCTGTAAGCTTAGAACGCAGATTCTTCAAAACTTTTAAGGAACATTGAAATATCATTGTAGTACATGTTTAATTATTCTATCCTTCCAGTGTCGTGCCAGCTCCAGCAAGAATACAGCGCGAGGCAGGAACAATCCGTGAACAGAGTGCCAGCTCCTTGCTAGCGCTGCGACAGTGTGTACTCACATGTTTATTTATTAACAATATAGATTATTTAAATGAAGTTAAAGTTTTACCTGTATAATATAATAAACATATTTTGCTGCATTTCATCTTAAAAATGATATTGTCATCATATGTAAATACGTGTTGTATAAACTGGCTCAGGTTGTGCAATATTATAACTGTAGTGGTGCAGTGAGAGTAATATGGAAAAAGATGATCCGCTGAGGCAACCCCGAATGGGAGCAGCTGAAAGAAGAAGAAGAAGGTGCAGTGAAATTTACAATGCTAAAGCAGCTATTGTATTTAGCATAGTTTGACCATTCTGTGGACCATTATATTGTTACAGGTTAATTACAATCAGATGCATTAAACTATTAAACAATATGTGGTTAATTTCTGTGTATTTATAAAGCCGCGTAAGGGATGTGGATCTAAAAAAGAAAATGGAAACCACACTGGATCAGTAGCACTGCTTTGATGCTGGGTTCTGCCAGTTTACAAAACCCAGCAGGATTTTAGATAGCGTGAAAATATGTGTGGCTTTACGCCAAGTTTAGGTTTTATACATCACGATTTGAGAATGGAAACGAGCTTACACAACATTTTTTTGCGTATGCACCGTTTATACATGAGGCCCCAGAGACCATTTCATTTGACTGTTCGCAAAAGCATTGCATGAATAACATTGATTGCTAAGTCAAAAGCTGCCTGAGGACAAACTTCCAGTCCTTTGAAAGCTTTTTCTAAAGACTATATATGTCCATACTTTGCTGTTTACATTTTCTTTCATACTTTGTTGTACTTGTATTATTATTCTTTAATAAATACCCTGTTGCTTTTAAGTTTCTATACTTTGCCTTTATATCCAGAGTGACTGAAATAATAATTTGAAAATTAAGACACCTGCATGGGGAGTAGTCACATTTCTTGCCCATTGGGTTTACCAAGGCCAGGAGGTCACTCCTTGAAAGAAAAGACAACTACGGTAAAAGCAGGGAATATTGTTTGGTTGGTAAGTGGCATAACCAAAAGAGTTGCGTTTTTAATTCTGTTGCAATGACACCTGTATGTTTGTCAGTGCTGATGATAGTAAGTTCTTAAGTAGAGACTCTTTTAGAATATCGTGGAGAAGTATTAAGACTCCATTGCCTATCTAAAGATACTTATTAAAGTAGAAACTCCTATTATGAATATTGTGAGATGTATTCTCCATTGTCTGTTTAAGGATATCTATGTATGAATGTGAGAAGATTCTAAGTAGAATATTGCAGGGGACAATTAGGTTTTCATCTATAGGATCAATATGTGTATCTGTATGTGTGTTAATCTTAAGGTAGAGTAGACTGTAAGAGTAAAGTAACCTAGTAACAGACTTACTGACTCTTACAGAACCTACGATAATACAGTTAATATCAGCTGCTAGTTCATTTCTTACTGTGTTGTCTGCTTCTACAGCCACTTGTGCCTAATCGCCGTCTTAATACTGGCCATCTGCCTACGTAAGGCTAACCTATTTTTCTTACCACTTTGAAGTCAGCTGCTGGTTTTCTATTTTTTTAAACTCCTACTAAGGAATCTCTGTTTCTGTTACTTATAAATATTCATCGCTATGACGGCAGTTATTTACTTACAAAGGTGCCAGTGTCAGCTATCGCTGCTTACTGCCTTGCCACACTGACGCTAGTTTGAATACAAATAACAAGAATAAATACACATAACAAGAAACAAGTAACCTTTCCAAACACATTCCTAAACACCCAGTTGCTTTTGTTCCTGTGTGAGTGAAAAAAAGTAAAAAAAAAACCCTTCTAATTGGAAAAAGAACTTTGCACGCCTCATTAGGAACAACCAAAATGCAAGTTTATAGGAGCAAAATGTATTTTGGAATAAACCTTCACAGCACAGAAAACAACTCTCAGTAACTCTCAGCCTCCTCTTTCTCATTTGCAAAGATGATGTCAGTATGTCTCCAAAATAATCAAATGTTGTCAGTCACCCTAGATAAAGCATTGGTGTAATTGTAATAATCCATGACCGATCAGATGGGTGTAGGTGTCTTTACAAGATTTAGAGTTATGCCCCTGGTTTACCACTGTCTTTCAAATCTGGAGTTTGATTGATCATTCTGATCCATCATCAAGGCTTCCAGTGGAACACAGAATGCTTTCCCCTTCTTTTTCAGTCTTGGTTTGATCCAGTTTGCCTTCTCCTCTTAAAACAGTTTTGCTGCATAAAATCCTCAGTTTCTTGGCAATGTGTCACATGGAATAAGCTTCTTTATGCAAAATACACAAATCTAAAATGTTTCTGGATAAATCTGTTTCATTTTGGCCATTTTTGAACCCAGAACTGTACTATGGGAATGCCAGTACCTTACAGTCCAAGTGAACAAAAACGATTTTATCATCGCTAATGCAATTACAAATGTTTCTTGAATAACTTCTTAGCATTTATACATGACTAATTAATGATAGGTTTAGGCAGTTGACCATTAGGACAATGAAGGAATGGCTGCTGATAATGGGGCTTTGCAGTCATATGTAAATAATTAAAAATGTACTGGTTATATATATGGGTCCAAGGATTTCATCCCGATACCTAATGGCAGTCAAGGTCTCTAGCCTGTAGACGTCTGTGCGTCCCTCCATGGGTATGCCTCCCAAGACCATCACTGACCCACCACCAAACCAGTCTTGCTGAACGATGTTACAGGCAACTTAATGTTTTCCACGGCTTCTCCAGACCCTTTCATATCTGTCACATGTGCTCAGGGTGAACCTGCTCTCATTTGTGAAAAGCACAGTGTGCCAGCGGTGGACCTGCCAATTCATGGTGCCGAGCTCTGGCAGTGCTCATCCTGTTCCTCCTCACCCAAAGCAGCAGATACCGGTCCTGCTGATGGGTTAAGAACCTTCTATGGCCCTGTCCAGCTCTCCTAGAGCCTGTCTCCTAGAATCTCTAAACACAGCAAACCTTCCGGCAATTGCAACTTATTGATGTGTCATCCTGGCGAAGTTAGACTACCTGTGCAACCTCTGTAGTGTCCAGGTAGCCAAAATGCTGACTGTAGCCAAATGCAAAACTAGTTAAAAAGACAGTCAGAAAAGATAAGGAGGGAAAAATATCAGTGGCCTCCACCTGTTAAACCAGTCCTGTTTTGGGGGTCATCTCATCGTTGCCCCTCAAGTGCTCCTGCTGTTAATTTAATTAACACCAAAGCAGCTGACCCGCTCTGCTACTTAACTGACAAGATCAATATCCCAGAAGTTTCATTGACGAGACGCTATATTCTGTGTAAAAAGTGCTCCTTTATTTTTTTAAACAATATATACACAGTACAGGTGCCAGTCATAAAATTAGAATATCATGACAAAGTTGATTTATTTCAGTAATTTCATTCAAAAAGTGAAACTTGTATATTAGATTCATTCATTACACACAGACTGAAGTATTTCAAATGTTTATTTCTTTTAATTTTGATGATTATAACTGAAAACTAATGAAAGTCCCAAATTCATTATCTAGGAAAATTAGAATATAAATTAAGACCAATGCAAAAAAAGGATTTTTAGAAATGTTGGCCAACTGAAAGGTATGAACATGAAAAGTATGATCATGTGCAGCACTCAATATTTAGTTGGGGCTCCTTTGGCCTGGATTACTGCAGCAATGAGGCGTGGCATGGAGTCGATCGGTCTGTGGCACTGCTCAGGTGTTATGAGAGCCCATGTTGCTCTGATATTGGCCTTCAGCTCTTCTGAATTGTTGGGTCTGGTGTATTGCATCTTCCTATTCACAATACCCAATAGATTTTCTATGGGGTTAAGGTCAGGCGAGTTTGCTGGCCAATCAAGAACAGGGATACCATGGTCCTTAAACCAGGTACTGGTAGTTTTGGCACTTTGTGCAGGTGCCAGGTCCTGTTGGAAAATGAAATCTGCATCTCCATAAAGTTCATCAGCAGCAGGAAGCATGAAGTGCTCTAAAACTTCCTGGTAGACGGCTGCGTTGACCTTGGACCTCAGAAAACACAATGGACCAACACCAGCAGATGACATGGCACCCCAAACCATCACTGACTGTGGAAACTTTACACTGGACCTCAAGCAACGTGGATTCTGTGCCTCTCCTCTCTTCCTCCAGACTCTGGGACTTTGATTTCCAAAGGAAATACAAAATTTACTTTCATCAGAGAACATAACTTTGGACCACTCAGTAGGAGTCCAGTCAAGATGCTTCTGACGCTGTCTCTTGTTCAAGAGTGGCTTGACACAAGGAATGCGACAGCTGAAACCCATGTCTTGCATACGTCTGTGTGTGGTGGTTCTTGAAGCACTGACTCCAGCTGCAGTCCACTCTTTGTGAATCTCCCCCACAGTTTTGAATGGGTTTTGTTTCACAATCCTCTCCAGGGTGCGGTTATCCCTATTGCTTGTACACTTTTTTCTACCACATCTTGTCCTTCCCTTCGCCTCTCTATTAATGTGCTTGGACACAAAGCCCTCTTTAGCAATGACCTTTTGTGTCTTGCCCTCCTTGTGCAAGGCGTCAATGGTCGTCTTTTGGACAACTGTCAAGTCAGCAGTCTTCCCCATGATTGAGTAGCCTACAGAACTAGACTGAGAGACCATTTGCAGGTGTTTTGAGTTAATTAGCTGATTAGAGTGTGGCACCAGGTGTCTTCAATATTGAACCTTTTCACAATATTCTAATTTTCCAAGATACTGAATTTGGGACTTTCATTAGTTGTCAGTTATAATCATCAAAATTAAAAGAACTAAACATTTGAAATACATCAGTCTGTGTGTAATGAATGAATCTAATATACAAATTTCACTTTTTGAATAGAATTACTGAAATAAATCAACTTTGTCATGATATTCTAATTTTATGACTGGCACCTGTATATAGGAGGAGAATAGAGTGCTTGGGACTTGAAGTGCAGAAGTTCAGTTCTGTCAGGGTTCCTGGGGATCAATACAGTATGCTGCTGGGGAGGGACCTCCCTACTTTTTCTATGGCCCGGAAGATCTTTGCAGAAGACATAGCATGGCACCCGAAGCATTCCTGGGTCAGAAATAAAAGGAGTATGCTGCCTCACTTCAGGGAGCCAGATTGGGGATTGAGAGAGATGAAGCTTGCTGGAGGAGAAGTGGAGGTGAAGAAGAAAAAGAGAGAGGATAAAGAAAGAAGAAAGACAAAGAAAGTGGGTGTGTGCCATTGTACTCTGACACTTGTAGGATTGGTTTGGGAAGCGCTCCCACTGAAAATAAAGTGTGTTGTGTTTGGAATTTGTGCCTAGTGTCTATCTGTGTCGGGTTTGAGAGGCATGCCATATATATATATATATTGTAATGGATGGCCGGCCATTTATCCCAGCCAATACCCCCAAGCCACCAGGTGGAGCCCTCCTTGCAGCGAGGAGGTCCCCAGAAGACCAGCAGGGCATCATGGACATTGGAGTTTTTATGCAAAGCCCTGCTGGATGCCGTGGGGGCCACAGGAGGGAGCTGCAGGGAGGACCGAGGGCTTTTTCGTGCCCTGTGACCTGGAGGTTCGTCACAGGAAGAGCGACGGACTTCCGGGTTGAAGAAAGGGACGATTTACCCTGACCCGGAAGGGAAAAGGACTTGTGGACTATTGGGCAGAAACACTTCCGGGTCAGGGATTATAAAAGGATTATGGGAACTCACAGACAACGAGCTGAGCTGGGTGGAAGGGTGGCAACGCGTCTGGGAGCTGGAGGATTGGTTATTTGTTTATTATTGTGATTTATTGTAATTTATGAGTATTGTGGAGGAGAGTGTGCTTTGTGCACTGTGGCAAGAAAATAAAGTCAACTTGAGGACTTTTACCTGGTGTCTGGAGTCGTGGACAGGGGTTCAAGGGAGCGAGGGCGCCCCCTATCGTTCACATATATATATATATATATATATATATATATATATATAAACATACAACCAATTCCAAAAAAATGTAAATAAAAACAGAATGTAATGATTTCCAAATCTCATGGACCAATATTTTATTCACAATAGAACAAAGAAAACATATCAAATGTTTAAACTGAAGAATGTACCATTTTAAGAAAAGAACAAGGTCATTTTGAATTTGATGGCAGGAACACATCTCAAAAAAGTTGGGACAGGGCCATGTTTACTATTGTATAGCATCCCCTATTCTTTTAAAAACAGTCTGTAAATGTTCGAAAACTGAGGAGACTAGTTGCTGGACTTTTTACAAGGAATGTTGTTTCATTCATATCTGATACAGGATTCTAGCTGCTCAACAGTCCTAGGTCTTCTTTGTCGTATTTTTCATTTGTGATGCACCAAATGTTTTTAATTTATGAAAAGTCTGGACTGCAGGCATGCTGTTTCAGCACCTGGATTTTTCAACTATGAAGACATGCTGTTGTATTAGATGCAGTATGCAGTTTAGCATTGTCTTGTTGAAATATGAAAGACCTTCACTGAAATACTTAGTTAGATGTCATTTGGATTGAAGTATATGTTGCACTTAAACCCTTATATACCTTTCAGCATTGACGGTGCCTTTCCAGATGTACAAGCTGCCAGTTCCATAGGCACTAATGCACCCCCATACCATCAGAGATGCAAGCTTTTGAAATGAGCACTGATAACCACCTGGATGGTCCCTCTCCTCTTTAGTCCAGAGGATGCAGAATCCATGTTTTCCAAAAAGAATTTCAAATTTCGATTCATCTGACAACAGAACAGTTTTCCATTTTGCCTCAGTCCATTTTAAATGAGCTTTGGCCCAAAGAAGACAGACAGTGACTTTTCTGGATCATGTTCACGTATGGCACCTTATTTGCATGATAAAGCTTTCATTTTTATCTGTGTTCACAGATAATGAGTGTTCCTGAGCCCATGCAGTGATTTCCATGATAGAGTCATGCCTGTTTTTAATCCAGTGCTGCCTAAAGCCCCAAAGATCATGGACATCCAATATTGATTTTTGGCCTTGTGCCTTGTGCACAGAGATTTATTCATATTCTCAGAATCGGTTGATGATATTATGAGCTGTAGACGATGAGATATTCAAAGTCTTGGCAATATTATGTTGTGGAACATTATTCTGAAATTGTTCCCCAATTTGTAGATGCAGTTTTTTGTAGATGCAGTTTTTTGCAGATTGGCAAACCTTTGCCAATCTTTACTTCTGAGAGACTCTACCCCTCTAAGATGCTCTTTTTATACCCAGTCATGTTATTAACATATTGCCAAATAACCTAATTAGTTACAAAATGTTTCTCCAGCTGTTTCTTTTTATTACCACTTACTTTTCCACCCTTTTGTTGCCCCATCCCAACTTCAGTGAGATGTGTTGCTGCTATCAAATTCAAACTGAGGTAATATTTTTCATGAAATAAAAATTTTTTGTTCTTTTTATTTGCATTTTACACAGCGTCCCAAGTTTTTTGGAATTAGGGTTGTATATATTTCTCTATATAAAATCCAGTGTCTGTCTGAGAATACTACTTAACGGATTTAGATCAGTTTATTTTCTATAATTTGCTTGAACATTCTCTCATTGCGTTATGTATCATATTTCGGTTCCTGTACTGATTTAATTGTGTGAATTCAAGAGACATGCAGCAGGCAGAGGGGAGGGGGGGTGGGGACCTCTTCACTCACACACCAGCCTCGGGACATGTACCTTACCTCCGCTTAGCTAGCAAATGAGAGAACTACTTCATGGGTTTAAATTGGGGGTTTTTTTTATAATTTGCTTGAACATTCTGGTTGATTTTGCAACTTCTATCATTGCGCTAAGAATCATAGTTTGCTTGTAGGAGCGATATATTCATGCTAATCCAAGACAGTGTCTGCTGGTCAAGGAGAGGAAGAAGCATGACATCAGCAGTAGGGAGCCAGGTGGAGCCATCCTCACTGTCCTGTTTCACTACTTCACTACAACGTGGCCAGAGCCACAGGGGATGGCTAGTATATATATATATATATATATATATATATATATATATATATATATATATATATTTAAATAAGGAGCCGGAGTGGGGAGGAGGAGGACTAAGCTTGACCCGAGGAGTGAAGGAGGAAAAGAAAAAGAGTAAAAGAAGGGATTAATCATTTGTACTGTGCTTCTGCTGGGACTGTGTTGTATTTGTGGTGAATGGGGAAGGAGTCTCTCCCAAGGGGAAAAAAAAAACAAACTGAGCATGCATTGAACTTCTGTCCCACACATGTCTGTGTCGGGTTCAGCTGGTGGTGCCAGCCTGGTGGGCCACAAGTGGTGTAGTTGGCAGCTGCACCCTTGACAGACTTAACAAAGAAGACTGCTCCCAACCACGTGGTGTGGACTGACAAGACAGACAGTGCATTTTGTGACCTAAAACAGGCCCTTAAATCAGCACCCATATTGAAAGCACCTAACTTTTCGTGTCCTTTCATACTCCAGACGGACACTTCAGACACAAGCCTGTGAGCCGTGCTAAGCCAAAGCATTGGTGGTGTTGAACACCCCGTCATGTACCTGAGCCGGTAACTGCTGGATCGGGAGACCGGGTATGCGGCAGATAAGCGAGAGGCCCTTGCAATAAAATGGACAATTACACAGTTGAGGTACTACCTCTTGGGCCTTGAATTTACTCTGGTGATGGATCATGCACCTCTGCAATGGATGACCATCCACAAGGAGTCGAATCTGCGGGTCACTAGGTGGTTTCTTGACTTCCAACCGTATAAGTTTTCACTTGTTGACCATAAGGGCTCTCTCCATGGCAATGCTGATGCTCTCTCTCGAGTCCATGACCTCTCAGACAGGTCCACCCGACCTGATGGGTCTGGGCTTGGGGGGCCTTGTGATGCACGTGCGCATGAGACCAGGGTGCGGCGGAGTGTACTGACTATCTCTCTCAGTCCCTTGCAGATATATCCCGGGTAATCCCGCCTGATTCTAGCCCTGATGTGACGTCACTGCCGGACAAGAGGGCTCCACTCCCAGTTCCTGCACCGATGATGTAATTTCCCTTCCGGACTGTTAAAGCTGCCATCTTGCCTCAATACAGGCAGTTCTGTTCTGTTCTAAGCACATTATACTACTTTAAAAAGCAACTTTTGCAGCCATGAAAATAATATGTGGGTGGCTGCCCCAACTTTTCATAATGTCTCTGACTCATTCTTATCACAATATATATGTGTATATATATCACAACATATATATGTATATATATTGTGGAAAGACAGTCCCCAGGCACAGACAGACACAAACCAATGTCCAAATTACACGTTTATTGCTGTTTTCTTTCTATACAGCAACACACAATACTTTATTAGCCAAACCAGGGCAGTTGCCCTCTCGTGGTCTGGGGAGGCATAGTCCCTCTCCCGGTCCTTCCCGGCATCCCAGCTGGGTACAACCCCAGCCACCCACCACATATATATATATATATATATATATATATATATATATATATATATATATATATATATATATATATATATATATATATATATATATACTAATAAAAGGCAAAGCCCTCACTGACTGACTGACTGACTCACTCATTCACTCACTGACTCATCACTAATTCTCCAACTTCCCATGTAGGTAGAAGGCTGAAATTTGGCAGGCTTATTCCTTACAGCTTACTTACAAAAGTTAAGCATGTTTTATTTAGAAATTCTACACGTAATGGTCATAACGGTCGATAACGGTCGACAACGTCCGCCATGTTGAACTTTCTTATTTATGGCCCCATCTTCATGAAATTTGGTAGGTGGCTTCCCTGCGCTAACCGAAACTGATGTACGTACTTATTTCGATGGTATGACGCCATATTGAACTTTCCAACGCCACTAATTTTCCAACTTCCCATGTAGATAGAAGGCTGACCCCATCTTCACGAAATTTGGTAGGTGGCTTCTCGCTGCTAACCAAAACCAATGCACATACTTATTTCGGTGGTATGACGCCACTGTCAGCCGCCATATTGAACTTTCCAACGTCACTAATTCTCCAACTTCCCGTGTAGGTAGAAGGCTGAAATTTGGAAGGCTCATTCCTTACGGTTTACTTACAAAAGTTAAGCAGGTTTAATTTCGAAATTCTACGCATAACGGTCATAACGGTCAACAACGTCCGCCATGTTGAACTTTCTTATTCATGGCCCCATCTTCACGAAATTTGGTAGGCGGCTTCCCTGCGCTAACCGAAACCAATGTACATACTTATTTCGGTGGTATGATGCCACTGTCAGCCACCATATTGAACATTCCAACGTCACTAATTCTCCAAATTCTCGTGTAGGTAGAAGGCTGAAATTTGGTACTTATTTCGGTGGTATGATTCCACTGTCGGCCGCCAAATTGAACTTTTCAACAGTCTTTGTTACTTATGGGCCCATCTTCAAGAAATTTGGTACGCGGGTTCCCAACGCTAACTGAATCCTACTTACGTACATATATATGTCCATAGCCTGCAGCTCAGTCACCGTGTGAGGCGGCGCGGTCCCCATCCCAACGCCTCCCACGTTGTTGGCTGCCTGCCTATATAAGGCCGTCCATCGCTCCAGTCTCTTCATTCCCTTCCTTGCTTCGCCACGGATTCACGTCTCCCTGCTGATAACTACAGCCTTTTTATTTAATCCATGGCTTCTCCGCTGTTTTATTGTTCATTTATTACGATTATAGTTATTGTGTAGGTATTTTAGACTTACTTTACATTGTTCAGGTACCCATTTCCTTTATCATTCCAACCGTACCCGCATTAACATGTCTATTGAGGTGATCACCATCGATCAAAGAACTGTCACTTACTGAGTGGTTTCCATGCCCGGAGATGGCACCTATCTTTTCCATTCTCTGTGTTACATATTGCACGGCGATATCAGGCTCACTCTTGATATCTGGAGAAACATTGTGTCTTATGTATTGAATGACTGGGACAGGTTCAATGTGTGGACTGATGACGGTACAGGAGATAATTGTACTACACTGGAGCACTATAAGAGTGAAATATTTAAGCCCTTCACCTATGGTTCTGCACGTAAGTTGATGGCTGCCGCTGAATTGTTTGGTTGTCGCTTTCAAGTGTACCAAAATGGCCAAATATTTTACACCTATGGACAACCGCCAATGCCTCTTAAACATCTTAGATTCACAGGTGACAATCTCAGTAGTGGACACTTTGATGTTTATGAATGTTTAAACTCTCAAAAGCTGGGTGCGAAGTTATCGATGAAACCGGTTGTATGCTTACAACGCTTTACAGATGCCGAATGTTACTTCAACACAAGTCCTGCAAATGCTAACGTAATTGAAACAAACCATGAAACTCAAACTGATTATGACAGCAGAAATCCAAGCTGTGAGATTTGAGGCAAGATTGCTTTTCACATGGCCAACTATACGTTGCATGCTCAAGAGTAAGCTCAGAGCACAGTGTGGTTGTATTACAACCGGAGGGCTGAACTGACAACATGGCATACAAAGAGATCCTTAACAAATAACTATTGGTATATTTTCCCTCAGTTTAAAAAGATATACTTTTCTTCTTAATAAAAATTTTAAGGCAGTACTTTGCTGCTGCGAAGCACAAGTATTTTGCTAGTATATATATATATATATATATATATATATATATATATATATATATATATATATATATATATATATATATATATATATATAGTCACGCTTGGGTCACAGATTTGCACAGAGACACAGGAGGTCGTAGAAACAAGAAGGATTTTTATTCAAACACTGCAAACACATGAGCTTAAACGTGCTCCATGACAAGTCAGAGATGACAGTTCCGCTAGAAGCAGAGAGAGAGAGAGAGATAAAAGCAAACAATCAATTCCAAAACCGACAGGCGCTGCGCAAGGCTTTTAAGTTAGCGGAGTATCGCGTGAGGCTTGTATTACGCATTATAGTGCAAGTGAGAAGGTAAGGAGCAATGTGAGGGTAGTCTGTGTTTCAGGGTATTCCCAGGTGTCTTTGTCCTCTTGGGGTGCGATCACCCTCCAGCTTTCAATATATATATATATATATATATATATATATATATATATATATATATATATATATAGATATATATATATATATAGATATATATATATATATCTAAACATGCAGACCCAGATCTTTTGGATGACTTTGATTTATGTGGGGACAATTCCAGCTTGGCGTGAAGATGATTCTTCATGTCGTCAGTTCACACAATTCTCGATGGTCCGTGATTTTTCAGGTGATTTTCTATGTAATAAACTTAATTAAAGTTTTAGTGTAATGAAAATTGCATAATTAGATCTAGACCACCCTATATATGTATACAGGTAAAATCCCGTTACAACAAATATCTTTACAATGAAATTTTCATTACAACAAAGTATTTTTATGGTCCTGACAGTTTCCCCATATGACACGAGTCTATAGAAATCCCGTTACTATGAAATACATTCAGCAGATACTTTCATTACAACAAATACCAAAAGGTCTTGGAATACCAAAAGAGTTGCTTACTTTGTGAAGTTTTTTCTTTAGGAAATCCAGTTAGACCTGCTCTGAGCAGTTCTGACAGGCTCTAAGCTGTTCTGTGTTTGCAGCTCACTTCCGTAGAAAGATCGTAAGGAGAAACATTGTAAAAGTTCCTCAGAGTTTCCTTTGCTGTTAAAAGTTGTATTAAAGTCTTGCTCCATTTGTTCTGTTGTGCTTTTCAATTGCCCTCATTAATAAATGGTTGACTCCAAAAAGCGACAGCAGTTCACATTAGAAAAAATGCTTCAGATTTTTGCGGCTCTTGATTCCGGTTTAAAGAAAAAAGAAGTTGCCAGCAAATTTGGAATTTCACTGTCAACACTCTCAACCTTCTTGAAATCTCAGGAAGCAAACCTTGGGCCCCAGTGCAAACGTATATGTACAGTATATGTCTATGTATACATTTGAAGATGTTGAAAGAGGAGTTTTTATGTAGTTCCAAGATAATTATGCAAGGAACATTCCAATTACTGAGCCACTCATCCAAGGGAAAGCAAAATCAATGGCTACTGTCTTGAGGCATGGAGACTTTACTGCCAGTTGGGAATGGCTGATTCGCATTCAAGATCGCTTTGGTATCACAGCAAAAGCAATCTGCAGTGAAGAGTCGGCAGTTCCACTCGAGACAGTAAACGAATGGAGATCCAGTAAAGTTAAAAAACTGATTGCTCTCTACAATCCTGATGATATTTTTAATGCTGATGAGACAGGGATGTTCTATAAGCCGCTACCACACAGCACCTTGGCTGCCAGCTATGATCCCTGTCACAGTGGCAAAAAATCGAAGCAAAGACTTATGGCTCCCTTTTGTTGTAATGCCTCGGGGACAAAAACGTTTCGGCCACTTATCATTGGGAAGTCGGTGTAGCCTCATTGTTTTAAAAATGTGACGTTTCTCCTGTGTGAATTTAAACCCAACAAGTGTGCTTGGATGGCCACCCCAGTCTTCAGAGAATGGCTTAAACAGGTTGACAAGGACATGAAAAGAAGAATCGGAAAATCCTGCTGCTCATTGACAACTGTCCAGTCCACAATGTCATTCCTCGCTTAGAAAATGTACGCATAGAGTACTTACCACCAAACTGCACAGCCGTTCTTCATCATCTGAATTTAGGCATCATTCAAAATGTGAAAGTACATTATAGGAAACTGCTTTTGCGTAAAATGCTAGCCAACATTGCTGAAGCCTGAAGTTAATGTGAAGGAAGCCATAGAAATGATCGCTAGTGCCTGGTCGTGTGACACGAAGGACATAATTGTGAAGTGCTGGAAAAAGAGTGGCAAAATCAAAACGGCTTTCAACCCAGATCACGGTGAAGATGAGGTAGATCCTATGGAAGACACATCAGTTTGTGAACTGTGGGCTACTATTGCATGGAGGTCATCTGGAATTCCTGCAGAGCTCAATTTCAATGACTTTGTCACCGCTGATGACCAAGGTACTTGTCACGAGTGAGATGACTGATCAAGAAGTTTTAAATAGTGTGGCCAACATTGAAGCTCCTGGAGCGAGTGATACCGATGTAAAATAAGATATACCTGTAGTTACCAAGGAGAAAACAAGTGCTGGTGAAGCTTTGGCTGCTTTTTAGCGTGTCAAAAATTTTCTGACATGTTCAGAGGTGGAAAATGATGACATTTTTGATGCCTTGAAACAAGTAGAAGATGCACTGCTAACGTCATTAACTAAACATTTTGTACAGACAAAAGTATCAGACTATTTAAAGAAGTAAATGCAGCTATGTTTAATTTTATATTCATAAAAAAATAAAATACTGCAATGTAAACAGAATTCCATTATAACAAATTTTTCAGTACAACAAATTTTTTTTAAAGTCCCTCCAGATTCATTGATTTTACAAGATTTTACCTGTTGTGAACGCTGGTCCCAGCACAGACAGACGGACGACATGTTTTCACCCAACACACTTTATTTACAAAGGTTGTGCTCACGTGCACCCCCAGTGCCTCTTGCACTGATTCCCCCAAAGTCCAGGGCCCACAGTCTCTTTGCCTTTGTCCTGGCCGCCCCGCCCCTCTCTCCAGCTCAGTCCTTCTGCCTCCCGACTTCCACCACCGACTGGAGGGAGGCGGCCCTTTTTATGGGGAGCCGGATGGGCTCCAGCTGCTTCCCGCATCTTAACAGCGCCACACCCCTGTGTGGCGGAAGTGCCGCCGTGCACCCGGAAGCCATCTGTGTCTCGGTCGTCGTCCCCGCACTTCCGGGTGTGGCGGAAGTGCCGGGCTCCCGGAATAAACAGGCACTGGGGCGCCGCCTGGCGGTGGCCACAGGTCCCTACAGGGCTGGGCTTCCAAGCCCTGTACCCGAGGCCCCCTGTCTAACCAGGACGGACGCCCCACTCGTTCTGGAGGAGGCACACGCCTCCTCCGTCCTCTATGCCCCGCCGGGCTCCATCCCCGCCGAGGGCCACACGGATGAACCGCATCGGGCGCCGCCTGGCGGTAACCACGGGCCCCTACAGGGTAGGGCTTCCATGCCCTCGACCCGTGGCTCCCAATAGAACCAGGACGGACGCCTCATGGGTCTGGAGGAGGCACAAGCCCTCCTCACGCCCCTAGCGCCCCGCCGGGCTCCAGCGCCGGGGCCACACTGTATATATATAGGGTGGTTCAGATCTAATTATGTCATTTTCATTACGCTATAACTTATTAAGTTTATTACATAGAAAATCACCAGAAAAATCCAGGACCATCGAGAACTGTGCAAACTGACGACATTAAGAATCATCTTCACCCCAAACTGGAATCCTCCCCACATAAATCAAAGTCATCCAGACAATCTGAATCTGCTTAATTAGGTCTGGACCATCATGTATATATAGGCCTATGTATATATGTGTATATATATATATATGTATGTGTGTATATGTATGTGTATCTGTATATATATATATATATATATATATGTATTGTCACACATGGGAGGCAGCTAAAGGGCTTGAGTGAAGTCAGTTCTGAGGCATGCCGGGATGTGTACCCTGACTCTTTTTCTCCCTTTCCTGTAGACCATTCCCGGGAGATTCCACCTGGCTCTCTTGACGTCATTTCCGGGACCGAGCCAATGGAAGTAGACCTTTCCAGCTCCGGCCCCTCTGATGTCACGTCTGGGCTTGATCCAATGATTGCAGAACACGTGCCTGATCCTTATGACCTCACTTCTTGTCTTCCCCTTTAAAAGCCTGCCCTTTTTCCCTTTTCCCTCAAACTTGTTTTGGACTCAATGGTATGCACAGCAGTGCTGTTTACTGTAAGAAATAACAACTTTTGCCTCCAGGATACCAGAATATACGGGTGGCTGCCCCAAACCTTCATCTGAGTATGTCTCATCTTTGTGACAGTATGTATATGTATATGTATGTATATGTATATATGTGTCATTTCTTTTTCTTTCTCCATCTGCCTCCACTCCTCCTGGCAAGCTTTGTCCTCTTCCATCTGACTCTGGCTCACAGAGTAGTGGCTGCTGGCTCCTTTTATAAGACATCCGGAAGTGCTCCAGGTGCTCATTGACCTATTTCTGGCAACACTTCTGAATGTGGTGGAAGTGCTGCAGTTAACACTAGAATTACCAAAGCCTAACTCGTAAATCCAACCCACCATAAATCCCTTCGCACCTCTTCTATCACCGTCTTTTGTCTTATAAATGTGTCGACCAACACAAGCAGCCTGCTATACAATCCCCCCCACCGCTACAGAAAGGGCAAGATGTTCTCCCAGTTCAATCCTTGATAATCTTGGAGTGAAGTGTAGGAGTTTTAGTGGGGAAATAATAGATTGTTATTTGGAAAACATACATTTCATGTGTGTTCCGTGTCTACAACAGTCTTTTCATTATGTCATTGCACTATTTAAAGGAATGCCTTGTTGTCTCAAACAAGTAACACTGTGCATTATCCAGAACTGTCAAACATATGGACATTCGCAACACATATGAATCATGATCGTGAGGGATGATTTTTTGTCTCTTTTGCTGCTATACTTCTCCATTGATACAGCCCCTGATCGAACATAAAATCACCAGATTAGATTACAAATAATTCCTTTAGTGATTGTTATTACAATAAAATGGTATGTAGTATCTTAACAAACTGGAAGAAACTATCAAGCACCACACTGCAGCCAAAGAAAAAGAATGGAGAGCACCTCCAGTTTACTTTGGGATCTTTTTTTTTTTTTATGACTCTTGCATGGGAAAAAAAGAAATGGATGTACGTCCGTTAATGTGCACAATCATGTACATACATTGGGAACTGTGATCGCCAACAATTTAATTGAAAAAAGAATGCTATATTGACTTTCCCTCCCTCAATACACAACTTAACTGGAAACGTCCCGTATGGACTGACAGGCACACCTTACCACCAGTCAGTGTTTTCCTTTTGTTTTGCCAAGGTACCTATCCTTTCTGTACAATTGTACTTGTCGTCATCCATCTGATTGTGAGCGTGATCTCTAATTTTGTGTGGCACCACATTTAATTCTGTGCATCACTTCATTTGAATGTGTGGATTCACTTTAAGTGTGCGCATCTTCTTGTTTAATTGTGCACGGCCAACGTTTAAATTTTTTGTCACTTGCCGTTTGGGGCCACCATAGAAATAAGTCTCATTGAACAATGACATACTGACAAATGGCAAGGAACAGAAACAGTTTATTCTTCGATTGCTCTCAAACCATCACCAGAATTTACCAACTTCATCAAAGGCAGTGCTAATGTTGTAGAGCTACAAGTGTGGAAAAGGTTTCTGGTGTTTAGTTCAGACAAAAAAAATCTACCAAATGAAGTAACCTTTAAATGTTGTTAATTTTCTCTAACATTTTATAGGTTTGTTATAAATATGATGACAAATAACACTAGCCTTGTGGAGAACATGAATCTGTTTGTACACATCTGTTGTACTCTCATGCCAAAATGTTTTTCTGCATTCAGAATAAAGTGCTCCCAAAGTTTGAAAGTCTTAGTTCTTTTCTGTCTCTTGCTTATTGCTTGACATTTTACAAATGTGTTCACAACTGATGCAATTGCATGGTATAGTGTACTCAACTTAGTGACATAATGAGCTAATCAATGAAAGTGATCGTTGCCAATGTTATTTATAATCAATTATTATTGATTACGACAATTACTTGCTGCAACCCTACTGCTCACCCACTCAACAGTTCTATGTAGACAGAAGTTTGGCCTTCAGGTTTCCTGAAGTATATAGCCAATTCCCTTTTTTTGTTTACATTAAAGGGTATGAGAACAACAGTGTCAGCAGGTAAACTTCTTCTCTCTAAGATATCTTAACATTTAAGGTGATCAGGCCTATAGAGGTGATGCCATTTGCAGATTTAGTGAGGGCACTGGAGCTGTTTTTGGCCACATAGTCACAGGTGAACTAGGAGGTTAGCAAAGAGGTTCAATATACCACCATTTGCAACGTTTATGCTGAGGGTCAGTGTATTCACTGGGCAGCCTAGTTAAAACAGAACCCATTATAATGGTGAATCAGAGAAATATAAATCTAACACAGAAAAGCACAGATGTTGTCTCTGAGGGTCCAACTCTCCTTTCTAAACATCCTTACTTATTTTTAGCTATGTATTACTCTATTTGTTTCTTCTCTTTCTCCTTTTACTTTGAAGAGCTCTCTCTTCCCTTTTCTTCCTTTCTTTCCTGACCTAAGTGAGCTGTTAATTAGATAACCTAAACCTGAACTTTACAGCTCCTGCTGGTGACATTGCCATTATTGCCGATAATTCTGTGTGGCTGTGTACATATGTGTATGCACTAGCCTTTGCCTAACCCTGTTTTAAAACTTATCTGGAGGTTTGTTCTCTGGACGCCTGAGCTGCTTGTGGCCTTGCCTACAATGTGGACTGGTAGGATATTCACCTGGTTTATGTTTGTTTAGTCTTTCCTGTCACTCGCTATCCAACCTGCAATGGGCCTACTTCAGTACTCAGCTGCTGAGCTTCTTCGTCTGTGTCTCCATCAGTGAGTGCCTCTGCTATCTGTGTTGCATTTCGACCTGGACGTCATATTTCTCACTCGTTGAAGATACATCCATCGTGGGTCCCGCCGGAGATTCAGAATTGACTCTCAAAAGGAATTAAGTCCTTCTAGTCTAACTCTCAGCACCCTCCACGTAACACAGGTAGGACTGCTAACCACAGTCTTCGACAGTCTTCTGAACATCCACTCACTCACGAGCAAGGGGCATCTCATCCAGGATCTCCTCATTGACCATAAGTTTGACTTTCTCTGTTTAACCGAGACATAGCAACGACCTCAAAACTTTTCTCAGCTTAATGAATCCCCCCCACACGGGTTTGTTTACATTTGTCAACCCCGTGCCTCTGGCCGGGGAGGAGGTATTACGATAATTTATTGCGAGAAGTGGAAAGTCCTGCAGTTGTCTACTCCTGCTGTTAGCTCTTTTGAATCTACTGTGTGTCAATTGTCTGGACCTATTCTTACACCCCCCCACCCCCCACAAATCAAACAATGATTTTTTGAACGACCTTGCTACCTTTCTTACCCATTTATCTACAATTACTTCAATAGTTCTGTTGGTGGATTTTAATATACATATGGACAACATGAATATCCCTCTCACTAGAGGCATTTTATCTTGCCTGGAGAGTTTTGGATACCAGTAGTATACTGATGTTCCCACCCATTGTAAAGGATATATCTTGGACCTGATCTGCTGATCTGGTGTTGTCCCTCTTGATCTTACAGCAGATGAACTTACTATAACTGATCATTTCCTTCTCTCATTTAATGCTAAACTTACTTTGTCTATTACCAAGCTCCCTCGTCTTATATCTTTCCGTAGTATTAGAATTAGAATATTAACTTGGTTTTTCTTTCTTCTTGAATTGATTCCCACAATGAATTCTATAATTTATCCACTGTGGAATGAGCCCCGGACACAGACAGGCAGACATGTTGTAGATTACCACCACACGTTAATTTACAGTCTATTTACAAGTAAAGTGCCACACAAACCCAAACTCCACAAAGTCCAGGCCTCACACTCTTGCCTTGTCTCTTCAGGCTGCCTCCACTCTTGTCCTTCTTCCACTCGACTCAAGTCCTGAATGAAGGGAGGTGGCCCATTTTATAATCACCCGGACGTGCCCCAGGTGTTTCCCGGCAATCTTCCACCGACACGCCCCAGTGTGGCGGAAGTGCCGGCTGCATCCCTGGAAACAGTCCGGGTGTCCATGCTCTTATTCCCCCCAGCACTTCCGGGTGTGGTGGAAGTGCCAAGGTCCAGGGTCCCCAAGCCCTGAACCTGTGGCCACAAAAGGCTCCAGGGTGGTCGCCCCCACATAGGCTGAGGGAGGCGCAAGCCCTCCTCTGGTCCTCTGAGGTGTCCCGACTGGCTGTGTGCATGCCTCATGGACTGCCACCGGTCCGCAGAATGGCTGTTTTCCCTTGGTGCGGGATGAAGACATCAGGCGTAGCTGGAGTGCAGCGGGCTCTTGCGAACGCGCCACCGCAGAAGTCACCCGGGACGGCATGTCGCCTAGCGAGGCCACGCCGGGGATGTTTCCCCAGACAGACAGGACCCAGGAGGTAAGTTCCCTGCTTGCCCGCAACCGGCCCTGTGGGGCTGCGTGTGTTTTGTGTTTAGCAGGCAGGGGCTGCCCGGATCCTTGTCGGTGGTAGGCACATGTCGATCCATGGTGCTTCACTGCCATGGCAGCAGCTGAGAGAGCTGCTGAGAGGATGCTGCAACCCAAAGACCTAGCATGCCACTGCACCAGCAAGAAAGAAGCACCTCCCTGGAGCAGGTAATGGGGAACGTGTGTCAGTTACCCGCCGAGGAAGGTTGGCCAGCGGGGGCGGCGGACATCCTCCCCACACCTCCGGATTACCCAAAGGGGCCTGTGGGGGATCCGCAGAGCGTCGATGGCTCGCGATTGGAGGGCAGGGGCAAGGAGAACCCAAGTTCACCGCCGACCGAAACCATTAATTTCTCCTGGGCTGCACAGGAGGTGGAATTCGTCCTCCTGCCCCTGCAGTTCTTGTTTAAAGTGTTTCAAGCCCTGCAGGAGATGAAAGAGGGGCTCGAGAAGAAGCTCGGCGTCCCGTGCGGAGCCTTGGTTCAGTGGCTTCGTGGACGCAGATCATCACCCTCCTTCCGGCAGGACAGAGCGGTGCAGGTGAGTGAGACCTGTGCCGTAGAGAAAAGTGGGTGGGACGCATCGCGGTAGTGATGGTTAGTACTCCTTGCCAGGCCGCCCCGCCCACTACACGAGAGGCTGTCGCGATGACCGGGGAAAATCAGCTGCCAAACAACCCCACCCCGACCGCCAGCGCCGGTCTTACGGCTGTCTAAAGGGATGCAGATGGTGAGGGGTCCCTCCTTTTCCCATAGAGGGACTCAGACCGCCAGTGCGTCCCAGAGAAAGAGGAGGGTCCGAAAGAGGAAAACGGAACCTCCAGACAAAATGCAGTGTGAGCCTGTTTGCTGGACGGCACAAGAGGGCCATGCTGCAGAGGGGCGGAAACGTCAGAAGCCCTCACCTGAGCGGGCAGAGGGGCAGGCATTTCCTGCCGCATAACTGCGGCCGCTGGGGCCATGTCTGGCGGTGTTGTCCTGAGAGGACGTCCGAGTGGCAAGGACATCAGGGCAACACCCCCAGACCTTGTGCTTTTATATTTGCAGGGCTGAACTGTAGGGCTGAGGACACCGACCCCCCTTTATGAAGAAGACCTGCCCTTGTGGGATGGGCCGCTGAGTCCCATAGGACTCACCTGAAAGAGGGGTACTATGGCGGATGGCCGGATCCCACGTCTGGCCGGGACGCCCCTTCTACTTATGTTTCGGCGGAGCAGCCAGGAACTTCTCAGTACCTCCCCCGAGATGCTTGGTGGCAGCCTCCCTGGTTCATGATTGTGCCTCAGCTTCTCACAGGGTTTCATGGGAGTTGGAGTTTTCCCCAACCCTGTGGGGATCTGGGGTGGCCACCAGGGGGTGCTGCAGGGATTCCGGAGCCAACCTTGTCACCTCTACAACCCTGCCCGGAGGTGCAATCAGCCCCAGCTGAACCAACACCTGGAGCACTTCTGGGAGGGCTATAAAAAGGGACTGGCTCCCCTTGGCAGGAGAGCCAGAATCGGGAGGAAGAGGACGAGGTTGCCTGAGAGGAGTGGTGGTGCTGCTGAAAGGGTGTATTTGTAGAGTTAAGTTCTTGTGGGACTGTGTATTGCATGTGGGTTTCACAGGGCCCCACAGGTGAAGAAAAATAAAAAGTCTTTGTTTGTTGACACGTGCCTCTGGGTCAGTCTGTGCCAGGTCGGGCGCAATATAGCGCCTTTATCACACCACTCCTGAAGAATTGGTCTCATATTATAATACTGGACTTAATGATATTCTTAATTCTCTCACTCTGTTAAAAAACATAACTGTTTCCTTTTCTTTTTCTGCTCCCTGGTTTATTTTGAACTTTGGCTTCTGAAAGCCAAGGGCGGGCAACTTGAATGGTCACATAAAAAACTGTACTCTTTGTCCACAAAGAGATAATAAAAATCATGTACTTTATTATAAGGACTGTATAGCTCAAACCAAATCCAACTATTACACTCAGTTAATTTCTGGTAATAAAGGTAACATCAAGTCTTTGTTTTCATTACTTAATAATGTTACACAACCTCCAGACTCTTTACTATCTCACCTTTACTCGACTGCTTTTTGTAATTCTCTTAGGTCTTTTTTTAATGAGAAAATCCAGAGGCAACATCAGCACCTTGGTCCAGATTCTCTCAGTATTTCCTCTGAACTACACTCATGTATTCACTTATTTTCCTCTTTCCAGCTTCCCACCATCTCAGAAACCTCAGATCTCATCAGCAAATCTAAGCCATCTACTTGTCAGCTGGAACCCCTTCCCACAGATTTGGTTAAAGCTTGCTTCCCCTCTCTGGTTCCTCTTATTTCTGCTATAATTTACTCCTCTCTCACCACTGGTACTGTTCCTTCATCTTTTAAAACTGCTGCAATAGCCCCAATACTGAAAAAACCTGGTGCCGATCCTACTAACTTCAATAATTTTCGCCCTATTTCTAATTTGCCCTTCATCTCCAAAATTCTTGAAAAAATAGTAGCTATCCAACTTCACTCCCACTTATCTCATAATAATCTATATGATGAATTCCAGTCTGGTTTTCACCCAGTCCATACAACAGAAACGGCAATTCTTAAAAATACCAACGACCTATTTTGGCTGATGAGTCCGGTTTAATTACTATTCTCACCCTCCTTCATCTGAGTGCAGCCTTTGATACTATTTGTCACACTACTCTCATTAACAGATTATCTGATTGGCATTACCCACACTCCACTAGACTGGTTCAGATCCTACCTCTCAGACCACACTCAGTTCATTCAGCTTAAAACTTTCACATCCCAACCCACCGCTGTTATTTCAGGTGTGCCCCAGGGCTTTGTCCTGGGGACTCTTCTTTTTATTATTTACCGTCTTCCCCATGGCAATTCGTACATATAACATTAATTTTCACTGTTATCCTGATGACACCCAGCTCTGCCTTTCTAGTAAAACCACCTCTTCTTTTCCACCATCTTCCCTTATTGACTGCGCTGCTGAAACTAAATCCTGGTTTCCTTCAAATTTTCTTAAATTAAACAGTGACAAAACTAAGGTTCTCCTCATTGGTACAAATCATCATTATCCAAAGCCGATAATCTTTTGCTTGCTATTGATAACTCCTTTGTTTCCCCTTCACCTCAGTTCAAGAGTCTGGGTGTCATCCTTGATAGTACTCTATCTTTCCAATCTCACATTAATAACATCACCCGGTCTGCTTACTTTCACCTACATAATATTAATTGCATCTGCCCCTCCCTCACTCCCCATACCACTCCCATTCTTGTCCACAGTCTTGTTACTTCTCGTCTGGACTATTGCAACTAACTCCTCTTTGGTCTCTCTAATAAATCTCTCCATAAGCTTCAGCTAGTCCAGAATTCTGCTGCTCGCATCATTACTTGAATCCCATCTATTCATCATATTACTCCGGTCTTGCAGCAGCTTCATTGGCTCCCAGTTAAGTTTCGAATTGATTTTAAAATTCTGCTGTTAACATTTAAGGCCATTCATAACCTTGCCCCTCTGTATCTGTCCGACCTTCTCCATGTTGCCATTCCATCCTGTAACCTTACATCCTCTTCCTCCATCCTTCTGACTGTCCTGCTCGCCCGTCTTACCACCATGGGGAGCACAGCATTCAGCCATTCTGCTCCCAAGCTCTGGAACTCACTACCTATTGAGCTTAGAAATATTGAATCATTCTCAATTTTCAAATGAAAACTTAAAAACCATTTGTTTAAAATGGCATTTTCTCGGTGATTCCAGTGGCTTCTTGGTTTTAATTTTTACATTTACTGTATTTTCTGATGTTTTAAGTTTTGTTTATAATGTGATTTTTTATTTGCTGTTTATTCAATGTCCTTGAATGCTTAAAAAGGAACCTTGTATAAATAAATTGTATTATTATTATTATTATTATTATTATTAACAGTGCTAGTGGTGAGTTTAAACTTCAGTTTTTATCTATTTTTTGTCTTTATTATTTTAACCTTTTTATTTTAAGTGCATTACAATTGTGATCTAGACAGGTAACTGAAACCACCACTCCGCTGGTTACTCTTTTAATCTGTTTTTTGTCTTTGTGAGTTCAGTGGTGATTCAGACAAATTGCCAATGTCACCGTTTCATTAGTTAACTCTTTTTATCTAATTTTTGGCTTTGTGAGGCTTCAAATTGTGCACTGGCTTCTTTGGTAGAGATGAAACATCCCTCACATACCCCCAACTACTCAGGCCCATTGTCTATCCCAAAGTGGAATCTGGAGTGCCTATTATTATTCTCTCTCGCCTATAAATCCCCACAGTGTCTCAGCAATCCCTTTTAGACAGAAAAGAGTTCTTATGTAGGAGTCTATCCTTTTCTTAACCCTAGCAGTTTTAATCTGTAAGTTTTAATCGCTTCTGTAACCCCCATGTCAAAAAACTCTGGTCTTGATGGTGACGATATTAAAAATTTTCAGCCTATTTCCCACTTACCTTTTCTGTCAAAAGTTCTTGAGCATGTTGTAGCCTCCCAGCTCACCAATTACTTAACCTCTAATAATTTGATGGAACCCTTTCAGTCTGGTTTCAGGGTGCAGCACAGCTGTGAAGCTGCTCTTCTTAGGGAGGACTCTGGACAAACCAGCATACTAATTCTATTCGACCTCAGTGCAGCATTTGACACTGTCAGACATGACATTCTATTGTCCAGAATGGAGAACATGCTGGGTATCTATGGCACTGCCCTCCAGTGGTTCAAGTCCTATCTAACTGATAGGCAAGAGTTTGTTAGTCTTGGCAACAGCAGATTCAGCTCAGCTCCAGTCACACAAGGAGTTCCTCAGGGCTCTGTCCTCAGCCCTCTTCTCTCCTGTATTTATATGCGTCTCCTTGGCCAAATTATTCATAGCTATGGACTGGGTTATCATCTTTATGCAGATGATACTCAACTCTACTTCAATGTTAAAAGTAGAACTTCATCAGAGCTTTCTCAGCTCACAACCTGCCTTAGTGAAATTAAAATCTGGATGGAGAAGAACTCTTTAAAATTAAATTGCAACAAAACTTACCTCCTGCAAATTGGCACTAAAGCGCTACTTAAGAAAATGAGCTCCTTTTCAGTCACTCTTAACGGTGATCTCATCAAAACTTCTTCTGATGCAAGGAATCTTGGTGTCATTTTTGATTCCTCCCTTTCTTATTCTGCCTACATAAATCACATTAAGAAACTTTTTTACTTTCACCTCTGTAACATATCCCGTGTTCGCTCATTCCTCTCCTTTTCTAATGCTGAGAAACTTGTCCATGCTTTTATCACATCTCGCATCGATTATTGTAACTCACTGCTGGCATGTGCCTCTTCTAATCTTATATCACAGCTCCAGTTGATTCAAAACTCTGCTGCAAGAGTCCTTACTCGAGCCAGCAACAGCGAGCACATCACACCCAATCTGCTTCACCTTCACTGGCTCCCTGTGCCTTACAGGATTGAATATAAAATTCTATTAATAACCTACAAAGCCTTAAATAGTCTTGCACCGGACTACATCAGTGGCCTTCTAAATCACTATGCTCCTGTTCGCCTACTAAGGTCCTCTGATTCCGGTAATCTTGTTGTGCTTCACAGTAACCTGCGCTCTATGGGTGACAGGGCCATCAGCTTTATAGCACCCAGACTTTGGAATGACATCCCGAAATTAATTAGATCAGCTGACTCCATTCATTCTTTTAAAAAACAACTTAAAACTCATCCATTTTTGTTTGCTCTTTATTTCACCTTAGACAATTTCTCGTATTAGGAATTTGTTAGTTTTCGCATATCCCTTGGGGTCAGACATTGTACAGCACCCCTGGAACAATTGAAGGTTAAGGGCCATGCTCAAGGGCCCAGCAGAGTAGGATCTCTTTTTGGCAGGAACCAGGATTCAAACCGGCAACCTTCAGGATACAAGCGCAGATCCTTAGCCTCAGAGCTACCATTCCACCCTATTTAGGGAGGCTTTTAACTTAACTTAACATTCTGCCCTTTCTTTCAGTTTACCTCTCTGTCCAGGTGCTCAGGATAATTTGTGTGTCTGTTATATTAAAAATTAGGTAATTTGTTAGGTTTTTCTTTTAGTGTTGAATTTAGGTCAGAAGGAGTTGCATTGCGTCTTTGTGGACCTGGAGAAAGCATATGACAGGGTGCCTCGAGAGGAGCTGTAGTATTGTTTGAGGAAGTCGGAAGTGGCGGAGAAGTATGTAAGAGTTGTACAGGATATGTATGAGGGAAGTGTGACTGTTGTGAGGTCTGTGGTATGAGCAACGGATGCATTCAAGGTGGAGGTGGGATTACACCAGGGATCGGCTCTGAGCCCTTTCTTATTTGCAATGGTTATGGACCGGTTGGCATACAAGATTAGACAGGAGTCCCGGTGGACTATAATGTTTGCTGATGACATTGTGATCTGTAGCGAGAGTAGGGATCAGGTTGAGGAGACCCTGGAAAGGTGGAGATATGCTCTAGAGAGGAGAGGAATAAAGGTGAGTAGGAACAAGACAGAATACATGTGTGTAAATGAGAGGAGGTCAGTGGAATGTTGAGGATACAAGGAGTAGAGTTGGCGAAGTTGGATGAGTTTAAATACTTGGGATCAACAATACAGAGTAATGGGGATTGTGGAAGAGAGGTGAAAAAGAGAGTGCAGGCTGGGTGGAATGGGTGGAGAAGAGTGTCAGGAGTGATTTGTGACAGACGGATATCAGCAAGAGTGAAAGGGGAAGGTCTAAAGGACAGTAGTGAGACCAGCTATGTTATATGGGTTGGAGACGGTAGCACGGACCAGAAAGCAGGAGAAAGAGCTGGAGGTGGCAGAATTAAAGATGCTAAGATTTGCATTGGGAATGATGAGGATGGAGAGGATTAGAAATGAGGACATTAGAGGGTCAGCTCAAGTTGGATGGTTGGGAGACAAAGTCAGAGAAGCGAGATTGCACTGGTTTGGACATGTGCAGTGGAGAGATGCTGGGTATATTGGGAGAAGGATGCTAAGGATAGAGCTCCCAGGCAAGAGAAAAAGAGGAAGGCCTAAGAGAAGGTTTATGGATGTGGTGAGAGATGACATGTAGGTGATGGGTGTAACAGAACAAGATGCAGAGGGCAGAAAGATATGTAAGAAGATGATCTGCTGTGGCGACCCCTAATGGGAGCAGTCAAAAGAAGAAGAAGAAGTATTGTCCTTTATTCTATTTAATGGTTTGTTATCTGTTTCATTGTTCTGTTCAAGAAAACATTTGTATCCAATGTTACATATACCCTGCTGTTTTTTTTTTCTAAGACTTGAGCATGGGAAAGGCGCTATTATAAATAACATGTATTATTATTATTATTATTATTATTATTATTATTATTATTATTAAAAACTTATCTATAGCCAATTAATCCCTAAATTCAAAATCGTACATAGTAGTTCTAAAATCTATCTATTACAAGGGAATACAGAAGCAAGATCTGCAAAACACAAAATAATTCTTAAGTAATACTCACCAAACTGTTCAGAAATATCCACAAATCTGGCTTGGTTGATATGGTGTTTGTCTTCAAGCCAGGAGATCTTGGATTCTTGATTCTGCAACCTAAAAAAAATTCTCTACTCACAGAACATGTTGAGGTGAAGCCACTGCTGGAAAAGCTTGAATATCCATAGTTTCGGCACCAAAGCTGTTGGGGGAAATTCTCTACAAATAACAATCATCATCAACATTCTATTGTTTCTAAGATGGGCATCCTTTATTATAACAAGCCCAAGAGTGTCCCAAATAACAACAGTTCTGTTAATTATATTAATCAATTTAAGCATAGGAGAGTATTTGGTTTATAAAGCTAGAATACATTTTTAAATATAAAAATGTATTGAATAGTCTAAACGTGTGAAAGAGTCTTTTGTGCTGCTGGTCTAGATGTGCATGTGTATTTGAATGAGATGTTCTGTATATTTGTGTGATATAGCTATAGGCCAGTGTGTTGTCAGTTTAAAGTGCCTTTAAATGTTATATTTTTTATGTTAAATGGAACTCCTTAAAAAATTCCTGGCTAATTGGTATGTACATTGTCTTTTAAAGCTGTATCCATCTTTTGGTTCAAACCCATGCTGACCTTAAGCAGTCAGAGCACTGATGGGGCCATTTGAAATTGATCTATTCTTCTTTCTTTAAATTATGTAGGCAGAATTAAAGACTGCTTTATTTGTTTTAGCATTCACTTAATTCTCAATGTGTATCTTTACAGTGTGAGACCATTGTTTTAATTGTATTTATATTGAACCTTTCATACAGTAGAAGTTGTCATGATGGCACAATAGTTAGCATTAATGTTGTCATTTTTTAGTTCCCCTGGTTTACATATTTTTTTAATGTCCATGTACATTTTAACATGGTATACAGTATCTGTTTCCTTTCACATTCTGAAGATAATTGTGTTAGTGTGAGTCAGTGAATATGTCTGGTTGTGTAAATTAATGCGTCCTGCAATAGACTGGTATCTAATCCACAGCTGGATATTGCCTTTCACCTAGCACTCTAGGATTCACCTTGACCCATTGTGACTCTTTAATGGAAAAAGAGCAGATTTAAGAAAGGCAGAATACATATAAGCTGTAAAATGGGAAGCATGATATTCAAATGCAATGTATTCTTCAGTTAAAACTAGTACTTCAATTACTGTGTACTGAGGCTGGGATTTCTAGACCTCTATTTTCCAAATTGCCCTGCAGTGCTCACCACACTAATTGAAATCAGTCAGTCAGTTGTATCTGAATGAGAAAGCCTGCTGATTACCACTGTGAAAATAGGAATTTCCAAATGGCTGAATTCTTAACTTGTAGCAAATTATTGACCCAGTGCTCTCCATTGTTCAGACAAAATGTTTGACAGGCTAAAATTAATTCATCTGCTTATTATCTCAAACACTGCCTGTCTTCTCAGCTAGTTCCCTGCCAGCCCTTACTTAACCCTCTCACTTCATTTAACATTTGCAGACATATAAAAAAAGTAAAAAGTAGAAAAATTAAGTTGCTAAAGTAGAATGCATAAGTCAACATATATGAGCTCAAAATGCACTCAACAAGATAAAAAGTAGAGCTTAGATAGATTGTAAAAATGAAGTATTGAACTTATAAAAATGAACTTTTGTGTTAAAATAATCAGTTGTTTGTTATGGCATCACTAGACTTATCAGTCAAGGAAAGCTGGACCTTTTCAGCCATCTGTGCTTTGAAAGAATATGAATCTATAGCAGATGTGGATCAGATTAAGTGGTGTATTTCCCATGTTTGCTAACTCCATTGTTTTTTGGTTAAAGTGAAAGGTATTGTACTAACAGATGGGCTGAGAGTATCACCACACATAAAATAAAGATTTCCCTAAAATTTATTTTATCTATAACAGTGATTACTAATAATGCATATATTAAAATATGTATAATTTGCAGGCTAATAAAATAAATGTGTGAGTAATGACATGACAGAGTGCTTCATTGAAGTAATGACAGGCAAGAAGGCTTTGCATGCAGTTCACTTTAACAGTCTGCCAATGTAATATATATTCTAGGGATGCTCTGATCATGTTTTTTAAGGGTGATACCAATGACCAATTTCATGTTACTTGATCGAATGATTCTGATACTGATTCTGATACTGATTCTGATTTTTTTTTTTTTGTTTTGTTTTCCTTTATCCCTTTGAAAAAGAATACACTAAACTCCTGCACAACCAGCCTCATGTTCTATATTAAAGTGAATTTTTATAATTAAATTACAGACCACAGGTGTTAACTGCTCATTTTATATTAATAAAATGAAATCCTGTAGGCTTATAGTTCAGTGATAATGAAATAGAAAAATAAATAAAATTTCCTTAAAATAAACAGGTCTTATTAAAAAGTAGTTTTCACCATTTCTCTAACATACACACACCACACACATATATAAAAAGAAGATGGTGGGTTTTTAAGGTCAATCAGGGGAACCAATGTCATCATACCCAGAACTGGAAGCGATGTCATCAGCCCCGGAGGCAGAAATAACTTCATAGAGCTAGGAAGTGACATCATCAAGCCTGGAAACGAAAATGGCGTTGTCAGGTCCAAGCAGAATTTCCTGTGTTTGGTCTGCAGGGATAAAAGAGAAAGGGTTATTGCACTCTGCCACCTCCTGACCTGGCATGGAATTACCTTCTTTTGAGCCCTTTAGCAGCCTCCCATGTGCACGTGTGTGACTAGTCTCAGGCTTCAGAACGATCAACTTTATTAATCAACTTAAAACAGAAACAGCAAACAATTCCTCTGTCTTCCCTTCCCCGCAGGTTAAGAGTCTGGGTGTCATCCTTGACAGTACTTTATCCTTTCAGTCTCCCATCAATAACATCTCCCAGTCTGCATATTTCCACTTGCGTAACATTAATTGTATTCGCCCCTCCCTCACTACCCACACCACTGCTATCCTCGTTCATAGCCTTGTCTCTTCTCTTCTGGATTATTGCAATTAACTTTCTCACAAATCTCTTTATAAGCTTCAACTGGTCCAGAATTCAGCTGCCCTCATCATTATTAGAACCCCCTCTATTCACCATATCACTCCCATTTTGCAGCAGCTTCATTGGCTTCCAGTTCAGTTCTTTATTCAATTCAAAATTCTCCTAATAACTTTTAAGGCTATCCACAGCCTTGCCCCTCCATATCTGTCTGACCTCCTCCATGTTGCCATTCCCTCCCATACTCTTAGATCCTCTTCCTCCATCCAGTTGACTGTCCCCTTTGTCTGTCTTACCACTACTAGCTCTGGAACTCACTACTATCTGAGCTTAGAAATATTGAATCATTTTCACTTTTCAAATCTAAACTTAAAACTCATTTGTTTAAGACAGCTTTTTTTCTTTGATTACAATTGCCCTGTCTGATTTTAACTTTTGTATTTTACTTTTGTTTATAATCTGTGCTTTGTCTATTGTTCAGTGTCCTTGAGTGTTTAGAAAGGCGCCTAAAAATAAATAAAATGTATTATTATTATTACTATTATTATTATATTTATTGAAGCTTGAGCTAACACTCCATGACACACAGGCACAGCAAACAAGCAGTGACTTCATTAGGCCAGGAGGGTCCCGCGGCTGTGGATCCATGACTAGGATCGGATTGTCCAGGAGGAAAGGGGACAAAGAGAAAGTGGGCCAGGTCATTGGCAGAATTAAAGAAAAATATGACAAGAACGATAGGTGGGCTTGCATGTAACGAGGCTGATACATTTGATGTTATCTTCTAGACAACAAAATACACTGACTTTAAAGCAGCTTTAAGCCCATATTTTGTGGCATAGACAAACAACAAACATTTTTCAATAATGAACACCCAGTAACAAAGAAAGTCCAGAGAAATGAAAGCAGAGTAAACAGCTAAGATACTGCTTTGCAAATTAGATAACACATTAGTTTCTTTAACTGATTTCTAACATATTCATGAGGACCTTTACTATGAAGACTTAAACTATTATACACACTCCTATTAGTATCCTTTAAATATTAAAATTCTACCATTGAATCACTATTTAATCAAACCTATTTCTTGCTGTTCTTAAAGAAAGAGATTGTCTGTCCATTTTCTAACCCCACTTGAACCAATTAAATGGCATCAGAGCCAAGGCCAAATTAAACACAAGTCAGGAATCAGGATGGTGTGTTAAGCCATTGGAGTACACATTTGCTGTATGTACATAACCATATTCACTCTGCAGTGTCAAATTAGTGGTGCCAGTATACAGAAATTCCTCTGGGATGAAGACTGGAGTTATCTGAAGCAGTGCCCACAAGACATAAGAAGAATACACAAACTCTGCAAAGACATTGACCAGATCAGGATTCAAAGTATTGCACTTATTTGTAGTCACATTACTTTTATTTAGAGAAAATGATGTATGATAAAGAAATTAAATAAGAAAGAACTAATTCTTGACGAAATGTAACTAGTTTAATGTCACCAATTTGGCTGTAAGATTCCATACCATTCTTTATTAAAAACCCACTTCAAGTGTACAAAATTTATATATATTTCCAAAGTTAAATCATCAGCTATATCTAGTTTTGTCTTGCTTTACTAACATTTAATTAGTATGTTTGTGCTCTCAGGTTCCACAGATATCTAGACTTATTTTATGGTGTTCTTAATTTTATATTTATATTTTTTTTAATACATTTTTCCATTGAACCATGATTGTTCTAAAGTCATAGTTGTATGAATATGTGGCCTAATCTGCTAGCTCAGGGTGTGTGGTCAAGGGATGTTATTAGGAATGTCACATGTTTTTGGTGACCATTTTTCCCACTTTATAAGCCCATTGTAGTAGTGATCCTTCTAGTATGGCTCACGTTTGGACACCAGCCGGACTACATGGGAGCTATAGTTCTGGTGGACAGCCCTGTTGGGGTCCTCAGGTGCTGCTAGAGGGAGCTGCTGGAAGCAGGCTCCCCTGTCATGTAAAAAATCTGCTGGACCTGGAAGTGCTTCCAGTTGGCAGTCTTGTTATACCACAAGTACTTCCAGGTCCAGTTTGAAAAGGAGCTGTTAACCTTGTAAAGGAAATTGAAGTTAGAAGAGAAGAAAGACAAGAAGGAGTGACAAGAAAATGTAAATTGTGATTTGGGAAGAACCTGTGTGAAGGTACTGTTATTAAATAAAAATAAATACTTTTATATCCAGGACTGGTGTAGAGTAAAATTTTGGAGTGGAGACGCTTCCTAACGGTCACATTTATTTGCTTTTTGCACTTTTTAACATTTTCAGTATGTTTTGTTGCTTTGTGCTCCTTTATCTTTTTATTATGACTGTTGCATGTTGGCTTACTGGTGTCTCTGAAGGATTCTTTTTGGGGTATCCTTTTAGATGAAAATGACTTGCCCATCTGCTCACTGACTTCATAAATCAAGACATACATTTGGTATCTCCAAAATTTTTCAGACCTGCTTGTTACAATTTAAAGGTCATGTGGGCCAGAAAATATCCAAGCAATATCAAGAACAAAGCAGCAACCACCCAACCAAACAAAAACACACTAGGCTTATTAAAACATGAAGTCATTGCCTGCAACATTCCTTACCCTACAAGTGCCCTTGGAGTTTGCCTGGTAGTAAACTTGAAAGGGTTTTAAAATCAGCACTCTACTGGTGTAATACTGAGCCAAGATTATGCTGGGGAGTTGCGGGACTGCTCACACAATGGGAGAAAGACGGAACAATATAGAGATTAAGGCTAAAGCGGGCATCACACTACATGGCTTGTGGTCAGAAAGCATGTTAAACTTGACTGTAGTTACTGGATCTCATCACATTCAGCATGTCAGATTAAATGAACAGGAATCACAAATAACAACAGATTACATGACTGCCTCTTGACTGTTGCACAGTTTCACATTTTCAAAGTATGACAAGCATACTACATTCTAGCAGCCAATTAGAGTGCTGGCTGACAGCCTGGGTGCCTATACACATGCTTTCCAGATATGGTGAGTTCATCTTGGCTCTTTCTTTCTTATTTCTCTATTCTCTGATGGTACAGAATACACAAGACATTGGAAAGATACATACATTTCTCTTCTGTTTGTGTGGTTCAAAATAGCCTCCTTCTTGCATTTGTATTCTTGGCATTGTATTCCAGAATTCAGTGGTTGGAGGCTCACTCACAAACTGAAGGTTATTCATTCAATTTAAGACAAACTTATTTATTTTACTAGCGACTGGGAGCCCAATCGAATCGGGCTACAAATTCAACGTTTGTGAAAACCATATTTCTCTGCAAAGAATTATTTGTTTTGTTAAGTCCTTGAAATGATTTTGTTATCATGGCACTGATTTGTGATTAAAATAGACCTTTTCAGCTGCTGCAAGGCACAGGCTGCTCGATTTCTTTCAACCCGTGCTGCATCACCCTTGAGCTTCTTCAGTCGCTTGTGCATGGCTGGCACAATGTCTGTCAGTGTTAGTACCATTCTGTAGCACATGTTCTTCATCTGTCCTTTCTGTCCTATTTGCACGATTTCTTTCAGCGCTAGTAGCATTTGTAGCCGTACACTGCTCATCAGTTTGTTGTGCTCGTTGTGAACGTGTGGTCTATGTTCCGTGTCAGTCATGTGACTTCGTTTCCTACGCATCCTTCCTGTGGCCGCTGCTCTTGTGGCTGCTTGAGGTATTGCTGCGAACAGCATACATATGAATAGTATCAAATTATATATAAGGATTTTTTTATTTTTATTTTTTTAAACCTTTTATTAATTTTTATCAAAATCAAATAACATTCCATACAAGCAAGTCAAGTTTAACCATACTAGGTTTGAAACAAATCAAACCACACCCATGAGAAAGAGAGCTAGGCCAGTAGAGTAAAACTTTAATAATAGTAAATATATGTAAATAAATACATGAATGGAAATAAATAGAATATAAAATAAGGAAGAAAATCTGCTTCCTCAATTTAAATGCTTATTTTAAAATGTTATTGCCAAGATCCTTACAAGTTTTGAAAAGGTTTTGTAAAGATCCTCTAAGTGAGAAATTGTTTTTTCCCAATTTTAGATAATATACAACAACCCATTGACTTAAAAGAGGTGATTTAGCATTCTTCCAGTTGAGCAAAATAAGTCTACATGCCAATAGTGAAGTAAAGGCAATTACAGTTTGTATGTTCTTCTCTATTTTAAGTCCATCTGGAAGTTCACCAAACACAGCTGCTAGTGGATTAGGAGGGATTGTGACACCAATGCTGTCTGAAAGGCATTTAAAGATTTTGGTCCAAAATTATGTTAATTTGGTGCAGGCCCAAAACATATGACCCAATGAGGCTGGAACATGATTGCAATGTTCACAGGTTGGATCTTGCACTGGAAGCATTTTGGACAATTTTAAACAAGACAGATGCTCTCGATATACAGTTTAAAGTGGAATAATTACTGTATATGCTTTGCGCATATGGAAATAGCAGTAATTCTGTGCATTGCTACCTTCCACTCCTTTTATGAGATATTGAGTGAGAGATCCTATTCCCACTGTAAAATGTTTTTATATATTATGAAAATGCTGTCTGAGTCCTGATCAATATTTTTTCCGGAATAGAGGTAGGTGGGAGGTGAGGGAAATTGGGCAGGTTTTGCTTAACAAAGTTTCTAATTTGAAGATAGTGAAAAAAATGTGTTGCTGGAAAGTTAAATTTGGAGTGTAATGTTTGTAGGATGCAAAGACGTCTATATACAGATCTCTAAGTGATTTAATCCTTAATGTTTTCCAGACATTAAAAACTGCATACGTTTGAGAGGGTGGAAAAAGGTGGGTCTCTTGTAGAGGTGCCATAGGTAAAAGCTTCTCTGTCTTCAGATTCTTCCTATATTGGTCCATATTCTAAGCAAGTGTTACACAATTGGGTTGTTAGTATATCGGTGATGACTTGTACTTGTTGGGGTACAAAGCAAGGAATATACAGAAGTACTACAGGATGTTATTTCTATTGTGGACCAAGCCTGTTTCCATTCATCTATTTGTGTCAATGTCCAAGTTCTTATAGCTTGTATATTTGCCACCCAGTAATACAATTGAAAGTTAATTAGAGCCATGCTACCTTCTGCCTTAGGTCTTTTTAGGGCCCCCCTTTGGATACGTGCATGTTTTGAAATCCAAATAAATGAGGTTATAGTTGAATTAAATTTCTTAAAAAAATATTTATTGATGTATATTGGAATGTTTTGGAATAGAAAAGGAAGCTTAGGAAGGAAATTCATCTTAATAATGTTAATTCTTCCAGCTAAAGTGAGATGGAGGGTAGACCATCTATGTAAGTCTTGCTTAGGTTTTTCCATGCAGACAGTAAAATTTTGTTGATAAAGAGCTTTATGTTTATTTGTGATGTTTACCCCTAGGTATTTAAATTGATCTGTGATGATTAAAGGGAAGGTGTCCAATCTGATATTTTGTGCTTAAGAGAGCACACTTTTGTTCAAATTAATTCTGAGACCAGAAATCTTCTGAAATTCTGTTACTGCTGTTAGGACTGCAGGCACAGTATTTTGTGATCAGATATATACAGTACCATATCATCGGCATATACACAAAATTTTCTGTTCAAGTCCTTTTCTGATAATCCCCTTTATCTCATAATTCGGCAGAGTAGCCATTATGGCCTGCTGCTTTCCCACTCTGAAGTGAGTTTATAGCATCTAGTTATTCTGATAGTGCCAGAGGTTTATCCAGTTATCCAGTATCCATCTAGTTGTAGTATCTGCAATGCATTCAGAAATGCATTAGGTTGTGTGTTGCCTTCTTTAAACTAAGTAGAATACAAGGACTTATAGTAGTCTCTAAATATGTAGATTATATTTTTATGGTCAATGATTTTGTCTCTGTCTGTTTTAGTAATTGCTGGGATTGCTTTGCGAACATCCTGCTTGTGAATTTGTTGAGATAAATTCTTATTAGCTTTCTCTCCATGTTCATAGTAATAAATGTCTTGATTTAAAAAAAAGTTGTTCTGTTCCTTTAGTTGTCAAGAGGTTGAGTTTTGAATGCAGAGCCTGTATTTTCCTATGAGGTGCTTCATTTCGACACCCGGCATGTTCTTGATCTATTCTAGTAATTTCATTGAAATTATCTATAAAAAAATAATCAATTTTTCAGTAGCAGTGATGCACTGGTAAGTAGAAGGAATATGCTCTTGAGTTTGGGTTAGAAATCGCCAGAGGTCTGATAAGTTGTGATCAGTTACAAACTGTGTAATTGTTTCTGCAGTTTTAGATGTCAGTGACCCATGTGGCAGGAGACTTATCTAGGTCTTGATTTAAAACGCAATGATTGCTCATTTTGGAAATGGATGAAAATGCGTTTTGGATGAAGTCCCTATCATCCACATTGAGTGCGTAGATATTTTTTTAAAATCACTTTACAGTTAAATACATTACCCATGATAATCACATATCTCCCTTCAGGATCAGATACTACATGTGCTACTACAAATGAGATTGTACCCACAATTACAGCAGCCCATGTGAGCAGAGAGCTGAAAAGACTTCGTGCCAGCAAAGCAGCGGTCCAGATGGTGTATCGCCATGACTGCTGAAGGCCTGTGCGTTTGGAACTGGGGAGTCCTCTACAGCGCATCTTCAACCTGAGCCTGGAACAAGGGAGAGTCCCAAGGCTTTGGAAAACATCTTGTTTCACCCCTGTCCCAAAGGTATCACGTCCTAGTGAGCTGAATGACTTCTGGCCTGTTGCTCTGACATCACATCTGATGAAGACCATGGAGCGGCTGCTGCTTCACCACCTGAGGCCATAGGTCCGAACCGCCCTCGACCCTCTGCAGTTCGCATACCAGGAGAAGGTGAGAGCGGAGGATGCCATCATCGATATGCTACACTGATCCCTCTCCCACCTGGACAGAGGCAGTGGTGCTGTAAGAATTATGTTTTTGGACTTTTCTAGCGCCTTCAACACCATCCAACCTCTGCTCCTTTGAGTCAAGCTGACTGAGATGGGAGTAGACTCACACCTGGTGGCATGGATTGTGGACTATCTTACAGATAGACCTCAGTATGTGCGTCTTGAGAACTGCAGGTCTGACATTGTGTTCAGCAATACAGGGGCACCGCAGGGGACTGTACTTTCTCCGGTCCTATTCAATCTATATACATCAGACTTCCAATATGACTCAGAGTCCTGCCACATGTAAAAGTTCGCTGCTATTGTGGGCTGCATCAGGAGTGGGCAGGAGGAGGAGTACAGGAAGCTAATCAAAGACTTTGTTAAATGGTGCGACTCAAACCACTTACATCTTAACACCAGCAAGACCAAGGAGCTGGTGGTGGATTTTAGGAGGCCCAGGCCCCTCATGGACCCTGTGATCATCAGAGGTGACTGTGTGCAGAGGGTTCAGACCTATAAATATCTGGGAGTGCAGCTGGATGACAAATTGGACTGGACTGCCAATACTGATGCTTTAAGTAAGAAAGGTCAGAGCAGACTATACTTTCTGAGAAGGTTGGCATCCTTCAACATCTGCAGTAAGATGCTGCAGATGTTCTACCAGACGGTTGTGGCGAGTGCCCTCTTCTACGCAGTGGTGTGCTGAGGTGGCAGCATAAAGATGAAAGACGCCTCACGCCTGGACAAACTTGTTAAGAAGGCAGGCTCTATTGTAGGAGTAAAGTTGGACAGTTTAACATCTGTGGCAGAGCGACGGGCACTAAGCAAACTCCTGTCGGTCATGAATAATCCACTGCATCCACTGAACAGTGTCATCTCCAGGCAGAGGAGCAGCTTCAGTGACAGACTTTTGTCACTGTCTTGCTCCATTGACAGACTGAGGAGATTGTTCCTCCCCCACACTATGAGACTCTTCAGTTCCACTCAGGGGAGTAAATGCTAACATTACTCAAAGTTATTGTCTGCTTTTTAATTTTTTTCATTTTTATTACTATTTAATTTAATATTGTTTCTTTGTATCAGTATACTGCTGCTGGATTATGTGAATTTCCCCTTGGGATTAATAAAGTATCTATCTATCTATCTATCTATCTATCTATCTATCTATCTATCTATCTATCTATCTATCTATCTATCTATCTATCTATCTATCTATCTATCTATCTATCTATGTATAAGAATTCCCACAACTCTAGTTTTCTTTGTTAAGTTGGAATGTAATATTTGGCCAGTACAGTCTCTGTGCAGCTGAAACTGATTCTTGCATAATAAGATGATCTTCTGTAAAAATACTATTTTAGCATTTAGACCTGCTAGGTGAGAGAATACTTTCTTTCTCTTAATTTGTGATTCAGTCCTTTAACATTCCAGCTTACAAAGTTAACTCTTTAGTCATGATTATATTGCTTCTGAACTTTTGTTGTCATTTTGCAGTTTTAATTTAAGATTAGACTGCTTTGACCTTAATTTCTGGTTTTCCCAGGAGTTATTGCCATGAAGCCTAATGTTGCACTGGCACTTAAAATTATAATGATTAAAAGGATAGATTAGAAATAGCTTGCTCACTGGGTTTTTCTTTCATGATACTCAGGGAGACCTTCGATTCTAATATTATTCCTTCTGCATCCATCTTCCAGTGCAGCTAGTCTGTCTCCGAGTTCTTTGCATTCGGAATTTGCAGCCATTGCTTTTCCATCAGCGGTAGATGCCAGTTGTTCAGCTGTTTCAGTATGAGTTTAGAATGTGTGTGTAAAGTCTTCCAATTGAGTGCAGTGTGCTCTAAGTTTATTCTCATTTTCTCATATGCTATTTTCCTGTATTTGTTCCTCAATTTTTTCTAGCACACCTTTAAAGGTTGCCCTAAAGCAGAGGTGCCCAATACGTCGATCACGATCGACCGGTAGATCGGAAAGGTAGTGCAGGTAGATCGCATTGAATAAAATTTTTTTTTTTTAAACGTTAGTCTATATATCCTCCCTATGGCATCTGCCACTTGATTGACATACTGTACAGTCTGAGATCTCTTTTCTTCTAACACACTGGTCATCCCGCACACATGATCAATCACGCGAGCTACTGCAAAACTCCAGCTGTGATCTAGTTAGCCTTCCAATTTATATCGACTAAAGAAGAGATTTAAAAAAAAAATTGTTAGGGGAGGGTATGGTCTGGATGTGGAATTGGAAGAAGATTTTTTTTCTCACAATGTCACAATCAAAGTGCGTTTGTCTGATCTGTCAAACTATCATTGCTATTCCAAAGAAGGAAAATGTGAAAAGGCACTTTCGAACTGTTCATAAAAACTACGAAACTGACTTCCTTCCGAAAAGCGGTCTGAGAAAGAGAAAGGAGAGGGAACTAAAATCTCAGTTAATAAGACAGCCATCTTTTTTCACTTGGCTGAATTCAAAAGTAAAGGCAGACACACCGAAGCATTGTTCCGGGTGAATCACTTGGTCATTAAGCATAAGAAGTGCATCCAAGATGGAGAGATGATAAAAGATGCCTTCGTTGAGACAGATGGCTAGGGAGAAATTCATGCTGAGATTTCAAGACCCCTGGCTGGAGAAAAAGGAGTTTCTCCTTGTCATTAAACATGCAGAATAAAAGCAACTTAATAATGATAAATGGCCACTAGACTTGGCATTATTTTTCTGATCTGACCAACATGTTGAATAAGCTTAATTTACAGCTGCAAGGAAAAGAGAAAACCATGATCAATATGATTAGCTCAGTTAATGCTTTCAAGCGTAAAATGCAACATCTGTCCTCAAAACTGCAGTGCCTTGATTTGGGGAACATCCAAAACCTTGCATCAGAGCTGGAGACGCAATGGAAGACGTGTGTGCAACTTGACAGCATTCGCTACACAGAGCAGATTGAAAATTGCCTGTCAGACTTTGACAGATGGCTTCAAGACTCAGCTTTACTTGAGCCAATCGCTACATTAAGTGCTATTCATTTAGAGAAGATGTTGAGGGTGATTCACCCACATCAAAAATTGCAACACTGTTTCACCTAAAACTCCTCTACAGTGGAGGATGAGATTTTGACACTATAGGATAACATTCAGCTAAAGTCTGGGGCTCTTGGACAGCTTTGGAACTTACTCAGAGAGGAAAAGTACCCAAACATGAGAAAATGTTGCTACCTCCTTGACTGCATTATTTTTTCTCTACTTATTTATGTGAGTCAGCCTTTTCCCACATGAGGATTATTAAATCCAAATACTGTAGTGACCATAAATGTATTGAATTATTATTGTGCCATAAAGGTTATCCAGTTATGCAAGGTACAACAACATATATTTTATGTATAAAATATACTCAGTATATATTGTGGCACATGACCTGGACACAGACAGGCAGAAACGTTCAAATCACCCCACACACGTTTATTTACAAAGTGCATATTTACAACAGTGCTCAACAGTGCCCAAGTCCCCAAAGTCCTGGCTACAAAACACAATGCCATCAGTCTTCAGGCCACCTCCTTGCCGCCCCCAGAGACCTCATCCTCTGCACTCCCGACTCCAGCCATCACATGAAGGGAGGCGGCCCCTTTTATATGCACACGGATGTGCTCCAGGTGCTTCCCGGCAGTCTTCCAGCGGCACTCCCCAGTGTGGTGGAAGTGCCAGCTGCGTACCTGGAAGCACTCCAGGTGTCCCTGCTTGTCTTCCCCCCGGCACTTCTGGGTGTGGTGGAAGTGCCGAGGTCCAGGGCTCCCAAGGCACAGGGACACACCCTGGCGGTGACCACAGGCCCCTACAGGGTAGAGCTTCAAAGCTCTGTACCCATGGCCCCCAAAGGAACCAGGGTGGTCACCCCCACGTTGTCTGAGCCCCCTCTGTTCTTCCTGAGCACCCGGCCGGGTCGCCACCCCAACCATTTCCGACAATATATATATATATATATATATATATATATATATATATATATATATATATATATATATATATATATATACTAATAAAAGGTGAAGCCCTCACTGACTGACTCACTGACTCATCACAAATTCTCCAACTTCCCGTGTAGGTAGAAGGCTGGAATTTGGCAAGCTCATTCCTTACAGGTTACTTACAAAAGTTAAGCAGGTTTCATTTCGAAATTCTACGCATAATGTTCATAACTGAATCCTACTTACATACATATATACGGCCATAGCCTGCAGCTCAGTTGCCATGTGAGTCACCCATCACCACACCTCCCACATAGTTGGCTGCCTGCCTATATTGCCCCCTTACCTACGCCTCCCACGTAATTGAGTGCCTGCCAATATAAGGCCATCCGTCACCAGCCATCCAATAGACATGCTGCCGCTACGAGGCATTTGTCTTGCCTAAGACGAATACGATTTTCGCGAGATACAAGTTTAGTGAGAAGACGCAAGGTATAAATGAGACTTTTGATCACTTTGTAATTGAGTTAAAATTGCTGGTGAAGGACTGTGCTTATGCAAACGAACATGAGATGGTCAGGGATAGAATAGTGTTTGGCACAAACTCAGCAAAAGTGCGAGAGAAACTTTTAAGTACTGGGTCTGAGCTAACATTAAATAAAGCCGTGGACATTGCAAGATCGCACGAGATAGCACAATCACAGCTGAGAACCTTCGATGCATGTACTCAGAGCGGCTCACGTGAACTGACTGTGAACGCAGTACACACACAAAAAGCAAGCGCTCCAAAGAGCGCTGAGCAAAAAAATGCATTACACAATTTAGAAGGCAACAAAAGAATATGAAGCGAGTGATGCATACAAGCATATTCATAAGTGCAGGTACTGCAGGAAACAAAGCGCACAGTGGGAAAAGTCAATGTCCAGCTAAAGGAAGACAGTGTAAAAAATGTGGTAAACGCTAAAGTTTGCAGGACTGGGAAAGGTAAACCCGTGCATGTAGTGTGTGATGTCTCAGATAAAGAGGAAGATGAGCTGTTTATTGATACAGTAAGAAAGGAACAGCTCTCTGAATCTGAACAAGCCTTTGTAGACATATCAATAGGAAAGCAAGGTGTAAAGCTTAAGTTTAAATTAAGTTCATAGACACGCTGCCGCTAAATATTCGCAGGCAAATCCACAACTTAATATCGGGAATGCCTGTTAAACATCTTAGATTCATGAGTACCGATTTGGGTAGTGAACTCTTCGATGAATGAAACCTTTTATCTTTACAACGGTTGACAAACACGGAATATAATACAACACGTCCTTCAAATACGAACCTGATTGAAAGAAATAATGATAATCAAATCCTTGATAACAGCAACACTCATAACAGTCACAAAACAATTACATTGACAATCTTGTTACGTTATTTTTAAAATGTTTCGTTTTCTTTTTCATAACTTCTTTAACACACTACTTCTCCGCTGCGAAGCGCAGGTATTTTGATGTATATATACTGTATATATCATTTTTAATGTAGGTAAATCATTTCGACCTGGTCATTTTAAAAGTAGCTCACAAGCCAAAAAAGTGTGGGCACCCCTGCCCTAAAGTGATTATTTGAATGTTTTTCTTGGTCTTTAATATCCTGAAGCTGCTTCTTGTTTCCTCTTGTTTATGTTCTTTATTTCCTTCCTTATATCATTTATTTCTTTCCCTATATCATTTATTTCTTTAAATCATTCTTAAGCTCTTTAATGTCTTGAGTGGTGGCCATTGCAGCGATCATTACCTTCAGATCAGACAGATCGTTTTGGTCTTCTCCACAGTCCACTGAAGAAGAGGCAAACCGAGTTGAAGTTGATGATTCTGGCTCACAAGGAGTAGTTGACAAGGTAAGACCATTTTCAGTTTCAGTGAATCTTCTGGAATCAATGAGCTATCCTGGCCAGATTCGCTTGTATATTTACTACCACTTTCGCTCTCGACTACAGACGATGCAGCAGTGTTCTGTTCTAGGTCAGTCTCTGAAATGACTTACCTTGAACTTGGACTTGATGCCTGTGTAGGTTTGGATGAAGCTTTAGCTGTCTTTTCCATTTCTTTCTGAACCCTTTTTCTGCCAGTCATGTTTATATATGCTTGCATATACTGTAATTGAGCCAGTAATATGGGATACCTCGGGATGATAAAATAACACCGCTGCTAATGGAGTTCCACTTCAGACGTCCATCTCCAGTAACGGATGACACCAACAGATTTAAGACAAACTTAAACTGTATGACAGGGAGTCATGGAAATTGTATCCTGTGACTGCACCTAGCCCAATTAGTTCATGTAAATTATGTCTATGATTGAAAATCACTGGATAATATGTGTATTTTGACTGGGGCTATAGTGACACAAAAAGGTAAAGGAAAATGACTGGTAATGGTGGAAAGGAAAACTGTTAGGATTATATTGGTGCTCCAAGTTTTAAGGCTTTCTTTCACCTGCCTTTTGTTCTAGATCCATCCCATTTGGACCTATTGCGTTACCATGCTGCTCAGGCAGCAGTGACATGATGGACAGGCTGGGGACATTAAACGAACCATCTAGAAAATCATTGTCAGTCACATATTTGCTGTTTTTCTTTGCAACAACCATTACCTAGAGCGCTAATTTCTTTTTTATGTGGACTTGTTTTGTGCTGTAGCTAGAATTTACATTTTATCTTCTCAGCTGTCATTAAATTTTAAATTTTTAAATTTTAAATTTTACTGCTTCTGAGATCACACCAATCTGACACTTAACTAACAAAAATGAGGCAGCTAATGTACTTGGTAAAGAGGTCAAACACCTATTTGTTTCTTATTGTTTTCCTTTATACTTTTTGTTCTCTCTGTGAACAGTCCTCTGATGACTTTTTATGTAAATAAAACCACTGTTTTGTTTCATTTGCCATTCTTATTCCAGATTAAAGGGTGGCACACATGTTTTGCTCATGTCTGTTTGGGTTTCTCCCCACAATTAAAAGGCATATAGTTTAGATGAATTTGGTGTTGATAAACTGGCTCTAGTATGTGTGTGTGTTTACCCTGCAATGGGGCAGTGCCTGTCCAGAAGTTGTTCCTGTCTTGTGCTTGATAATTGCTGAGACAGGCTACAGTTTAAAGCTCTGGATAGGCTGGTTTAGAAAATGGATGGATGGATTTCATATTGGAGAGTCTCCCTTAATGGTGTTCTCTTTTTCAGTTGCCTTTGTATAATTCCTGTTATCCAGGTCAGAGAGTTAAAAGAAATTTCAATACAGAGTAAAAGATTAGACAGACCATGAAAAAGAGTTGAAGCACAACCCAATGCACCCATATAATTGAAATGCAGCAGAATAATGAAAACAAGAACTATTTGCAAAAAAAACATCATTTCAGACAGGATTTACAAAGTGAGCTGATTTAAAAATGGTCAAACTTCTGCTCATATGTTCTTCTGGAAGAAAGAAGCGGGTTCAAGTGAACTGACAGCTGTCAATAATATTGTCTCCAGTGGAAGGAAGAGAAAAGGCATTAGAACACAGCGCCATCCCCTAGAGTGACAGGTACTTATAATCACCAGAGCCCTTAAGCTGTCCCCTATGAGCACATGCGTAACAGGACCCCTTCCCTTAGCTCAGACCCATTGGGTTGGATGGCCCAAATCATGAGGTTATGAATATGGCATAGAGAGAACCATTATGATAAAGGACTTTGAAACAATAAATTTGAAGCTCCAATAACCACCTGGTCATGCATGGATTTAACTCCTTATGAAGTGCCATCCACTGGAGGGTTGCATGGTCTGTCACCAGCGTGAACTTATGATACAGGAGGTAGTACCTCAGTTGGCTAATAGTCCACTTTAACACCAAGGCTTCTTTTTCCACTGCTGCATACCTGGTCTCTTGATCCAGTAGTTTCAGGCTCAGGAACATGACGGAGTGTTCAACACCATTGACAGTTTGGCTGATCATGGCGCCGAGACCTGTGACTCAAGTGTCAATCTGTAAGACAAAAGGTAAACTTAATTCAGAAATTATTAGCACAGGTGTTGACAAAAGGTCCTGTTTTAAGTCGGTGAATAAAACGTTTGTTTCAGCATCTCATGCCACTGTGTTAGGGGCCAGCTTCTTTGTAAGATCAGTCAAGGGTTGTGCCCTCACAGAGAAATGAGGGAAAAACTGGCAGTAGTGTCTATGGGGCCAATTCATCATGGCATAAACTTTGACACATTGTGGTTGAACTGCACCCTTGCTCACCAAGTAGACTAAATACTTTGCCTTGGTCAATCCAAAATAACATTCCTTGGGATTGATTGTGAGGTGTGCCACGCTTAATGCCTGTAGTACAGAAAAGGCCTGCTGTACATGTTTCTCCCACCTGCTGGAATAGATGAGGATGTCATCTAGATAGGCAGAGCTATAGGAATTGTGGAGCCGGAGCACTCTATCCACCAAATGCTGGAAGGTCGCTGAAGTCCTGTGCAATCCAAATGGGAGAACACAATACAGTCAGTGGCTCCTAGGGGAGCTAAATGCTTCCTCTTAGAGGATTCTGTTAAATAGAATTTGCTAGTAACTTTTTGTCATATCATCTGTCATCAAATGTAAGCATTTCCAAGTGGTTCCAGGAGTTTGTTCATTCTGCCACATCAAATAGGTATTGGATTGAGAAACTTGGTTAAGTTAATGGAAGTCACTGCAAAAGAGCTAACTTCCCTCAGGCTTTGAAATCAATACAATGGAGCTAGACCAGGGACTAAAACTTTCCTCTGTTACACCAAGATCTAACATTCTCTTGATCTCAAGCTCAATTTCTGCTCTCTTTGCTTCTGGGAGTTGATATGGGCATTCTTGGACAATAACCCCAGGTTTAGTAATAATATCATGAATAATCAAGGATGTTCTTCCATGTCACTCATTCACCATTTCCAAGACAGACAAGATGGCTTTGAGCTGTTTTTGTTGTTTGAGCTTCAAATTTTTGATGAAATTGAGGTTAGTTTTCCAAGTAAAGAATGAACAAGGTTGTCAGGAGTAGGGATTAGGTTCCCTGTCCTTCCATGACTTAAAAAAATTGAAGTCGGTTTATTTGTTTGCTTGGCTGATGATTTGGTTGTTTATCCAAGTAATCAACCAGCTCCTCTCTCTCCTTAATTTTGTATGGCCCTTGCCAATGTGCCAGTAATTTAGAGTGAGAAGTGGAAATAAAAACCATGACTCAGTCTCCAGGTTGGAACTTCTGAAGAGACATGCCACAATCATAATTGCCAATAAAATCGGAACTTAATCCACTCTAACGTCTTCTCAGTTCTAATGTGGGTACCTAGGAGATGGGTGTGTGCTAGCTTGCAACCTGCTGCCAGTAAGTTCACAGGACTTACAACATTTTCACCATTATTTCACCATTATGCTCAGCCTCACAGTACAGCAAGTCATTACTAAACACAAATTTTGTTGCCGGTGGCATTGCAAGCAATGTATGTTGTCTGTCAATCAGAACAACCACATTTTTGGCAAACTTGAGGAAATCATTGTTGCAATGCTCTCTTTTGAATGAAGCTGGAGTTTGCCTAACCTGGAAATGTCACTCTTATGGTGGGCCTGGAGCGACCACAGTAGGTGGGGTAATGTTCTGTTCTCAAGTCATATTTAGTGACCACATGATCCTTGTCTTTGACCAGCTGATAGTATCTCATGGAGACAGCTTGAGATGATGGTCTGTGCTTATCTGCTTATGATTTGTGACCAGTCTCTCCCCAGTATTTCTGGATAAGATGGACTGTGCATGACAGCCACCCTGATCTTACAGGTTACACCCTGATAAGTGATTATACAAGAAGTGGACCTGTACCATGAAGTTTTCATGAATACAGGTCAGACTGGTAGAAGAGATTTCCTACCGTCGTGTAAGCATGCATGCATGCAATAATGGAGATGTTCCCAGAATCTATAAATGCTATCATTTTGTGCCCATTGACTTCAACCACCCTAGTGTAAGGAACAACTGATTTCCGGTGCCGCATCCGAGTGGCAGCCTTTCCAGCAGCTCCGTGTATGACTTTATCTTTTTACCTTTTTATCTCTATTTTTCTCTATTTTACTGATCACTTCTACCACTTTCTTTTATGTGGAATTGCTCCCTGGACACTTTTTACTATTTTACTACTTGACATGGATTTTTACACTCCGAGAATTGCCTATTCAAGTAGTCAGCTTAAAGCACTGAGAAGAAATGCTTATGCTGGTGTGGTTCCTTATTTACCTGACGAGGTAAGAAGACGATATCGGGGCAGCCGAGCCGGTGCAAAGATAAAAGATAAGATTAAATCGAGACAACTTGAGAGAAAATGGCGTTATAAACCGTCGGTGCCTTCTGTGATCCTGGGAAATGTAAACCCACTACCAAATAAGATTGACGAACTGGCTGTGCTGGTGAAAAATGTCAGAACCTACAGAGAATGCAGCTTGCTGTGTTTTAGTGAAACGTGGCTAACGACTACCATCCCAGATGCTAACGTGGAGCTACCCGGGTTTAGCACAGTTAGAGCGACAGAGACGCAAGTACCTGCAGAAAGAAGAAAGGAGGAGGACTCGCTCTCTATGTCAATACAAAGTGGTGCAACTCAGGACATGTAAACGTTAAAATCTTCACTTGCTGCAGGGACATCAAACTGTTGGCTGTAAGTCTGCGCCCCTATTACTTGCCCAGAGAGTTTGGACAGGTGATTGTTGTTATTGTTTACATCCCCTCGAACGCGAGATGGCGAGTGACATCATCCATTCCGCAGTTGCTAAGTTACAAACGCAGCACCCTGAGGCACTTGTGCTAATCGCTGAGACTTTAACCATGTAATGCTGGACAAAACATTACCTGCCTTCTCCCAGTATGTGGATTGTAACACTCGGGAAACAGGACTATCGACCTACTGTATGCAAACGTTAAAGACGCATACAGCGCCACCCCGCTGCCTGCGCTTGGGAAAGCAGATCATAACCTGGTTCTGCTTCAGCCTCAATACAAACCAAGAGTGAGGGCGCTACCTACAACTACACGCTCATTCAGGAAGTGGTCCCCTGAGGCAGAGCAGGCTCTGAGAGACTGCTTTGGAACTACAGACTGGGATATATTGCTTGGGTCACATAGTGAGAACATTGAAGAGGCTGTTGAATGCACAACTGATTACATCAACTTCTGTATGGACATTGTAGTTCCAGTAAGAACAGTATGCTGCTATGCTAACAACAAGCCATGGGTTACAAGTGACATCAAGGGCCTTTTGAACCAGAAGAAAAGGGCTTTTAAAGGTGGTGATCAGCATGAGCTCAAGCGTGCAGAAGGAACTCCGAGTCCAGCTCAGGGCGGCGAAAGAGCAGTACAGGAGAAAGCTGGAGCAGAAGTTGCAGAACAACAGCATGAAGGAAGTGTGTGGGGTGCCGCCATCGAGACAGACATGGAGAGAGCAAACCAAATGAACAACTTCTTTAATAGGTTTGATCACAGTAACCCACTCTCACCTCAGAGTACTGTATCCTCCAACCATCCTTCTGCTGATACCAGCATAGGTGAGACATCCCCACCCACAATTACAGCAGCCCATGTGAGCAGAGAGCTGAAAAGACTTCGTGCCAGCAAAGCAGCGGGTCCAGATGGTGTATCGCCACGACTGCTGAAGGCCTGTGCGTTGGAACTGGGGAGTCCTCTACAGCGCATCTTCAACCTGAGCCTGGAACAGGGAGAGTCCCAAGGCTTTGGAAAACATCTTGTATCACCCTGTCCCAAAGGTATCACGTCCTAGTGAGCTGAATGACTTCCGGCCTGTTGCTCTGACGTCACATCTGATGAAGACCATGGAGCGGCTGCTGCTTCACCACCTGAGGCCACAGGTCCGCCACGCCTCGACCCTCTGCAGTTCGCATACCAGGAGAAGGTGGGAGCGGAGGATGCCATCATCTATATGCTACACGATCCCTCTCCCACCTGGACAGAGGCAGTGGTGCTGTAAGAATTATGTTTTTGGACTTCTCTAGCGCCTTCAACACCATCCAACCTCTGCTCCTTAGAGACAAGCTGACTGAGATGGGAGTAGACTCACACCTGGTGGCATGGATTGTGGACTATCTTACAGACAGACCTCAATATGTGCGTCTTGGGAACTGCAGGTCTGACATTGTGTTCAGCAATACAGGGGCGCCGAAGGGGACTGTACTTTCTCCGGTCCTGTTCAATCTATATACATCAGACTTCCAATATGACTCAGAGTCCTGCCACGTACAAAAGTTCGCTGATGACACTGCTATTGTGGGCTGCATCAGGTGTGGGCAGGAGGAGGAGTACAGAAAGTTAATCAAAGACTTTGTTAAATGGTGCAACTCAAACCACTTACACCTTAACACCAGCAAGGAGCTGGTGGTGAATTTTAGGAGGCCCAGGCCCCTCATGGACCCTGTGATCATCAGAGGTGACTGTGTGCAGAGGGTGCAGACCTATAAATATCTGGGAGTGCAGCTGGATGACAAATTGGACTGGACTGCCAATACTGATGCTCTATGTAAGAAAGGTCAGAGCAGACTATACTTTCTGAGAAGGTTGGCATCCTTCAACATCTGCAGTAAGATGCTGCAGATGTTCTACCAGACGGTTGTGGCGAGTGCCCTCTTCTACGCAGTGGTGTGCTGGGGTGGCAGCATAAAGATGAAAGACGCCTCACGCCTGGACAAACTTGTTAAGAAGGCAGGCTCTATTGTAGGAGTAAAGTTGGACAGTTTAACATCTGTGGCAGAGCGACGGGCATTAAACATGAATAATCCACTGCATCTACTGAACAGTGTCATCTCCAGGCAGAGGAGCAGCTTCAGTGACAGACTTTTGTCACTGTCTTGCTCCACTGACAGACTAAGGAGATCGTTCCTCCCCCACACTATGCGACTCTTCAATTCCACCCGGGGGAGTAAATGCTAATTTAATTTTAATTTGCTGCTGGATTATGTGAATTTCCCTTGGGATTAATAAAGTATCTATCTATCTATCTATCTATCTATCTATCTATCTATCTATCTATCTATCTATCTATCTATCTATCTATCTATCTATCTATCTATCTATCTATCTATCTATCTAACAGACAAGTGATTGGAGGCAAAACAATGCCTTTCTCCCCACACCCAGCTGCAGTCTGTTGGTTTACTGAATCTGGAATATTTCATGTTGGTATTCCAGCCTCACCCCCACTTGAAACAGCGAGGAAGTAGTGTGTGCTTCTCCTTTGAGTTGACAAATGTTTTGTCTTCTAATAGGTGGGCTCAGGAATAGCAACACATCCTGTCGGAGATTTTGTGGGAAGCAGCGAGGCTACCCAGTGACACTTGAGGGCTGCTATTAGGACATCAATGGACTGATATTCTTGTTGCCGGATCAGTTGGACAAGAAAATTGGTGTAGGCAATTATCAGGATATCACAGGCCACCAGTTCAACCATCCTTTTTTTTCAAATGCCCCTGGTCTTAGCCAATACCCAAGTCTGCCCCATAATTCAAATACCTGGGATTGTGCTGCCCATTCTAAGTTGAATTTCCACTCCTGACTGGCCATTGCCTACTGATCCGAAGAAACACCATACCTCAGCAGCACCTTAGCTTTGAGTTGGACATAACCAGCTGCTGCCCGCTTGGCAAGGTTGTAATAAACCTGCTGAGCTGGTTCCCTCAAGAATGGTGCCAGTGTGTGCACCCAATACGAATGCTTCCATTGACGTCATGTACATTCAAACACTAGAAAAAAAGACATCATCAGAATGTAGTTCCAACAATACCAGGGATGGACCCATCAGTCACTGCTGGATAGTGACACACATTTGGTTACATACCTCCACCTCAGCAAGCTGAGTGCATTGTTACCCAACCTGGAACTTGATTGCCTGGAGTTCTACTGCCATGGCCTGGAAGAAGGACACCATGTCTGATATATTTGCAACAAATTATGCTGACTACACCACTGTCAGAGATTAGACAGACCACAATAAAGAGTTGAGGCCCCATATAATTGGAATGCAGTAGAATAAGCAAAAAAAGCATCAATTGGAAAAAAAATGTTACAAACAGGAGTTCCAAAGTTAACTGCTTTCAAATCTGATTAACTGATTAGTTAACTGTCCTTCTTGCAGGAGTTGGCGGGTCCAGGAAGATGGACACTGGAAGTCACATCAGAGATGTTACAGCTGTCAATCTTCCAGTCTTCAGAGGGAGGAAGAGAAAAGGTATTAGAACACAGCAACAACCCCTGGAGCAAAGGGTAATTACAATAACCAGAGATTTGTTAAGTTAAGGGCAGATTTCAAAATCCTCCCTTTAACATATATAGCATTAAATGGCCAAGGTCCGGCTTATTTGTCTGAACTTATCATGACCTACAAACCAGAGTGCACATTAAGATCTCAATATTCCCGTCTGCTTATGATTCCAAGGATTAATAAAATAACAGTGGGAGGTCGAGCTTTTAGTTACAGGGCCCCTAAATTGTGGAATGGTCTGCCTGCTACTATAAGAGGAGCCCCTTCGGTCTCAGCTTTTAAATCCCGGCTGAAGACTCACTACTTCAGTTTAGCATATCCTGATTTACTGTACAGACTGCATCTCTGTTGTTAGTCAGCACTAAAACATAAGTAACATGATCGCTACAATTTGTTACTAACCCTCACCTATTCTGTTTCTCTTCTTGGTACTCAAATGTGGCACTTGGTGCCAAGGCCCACCTGCCAAGTTGTTTTGCCTGCCTAAGGAAAAGTCATCCCTGATGGAGGATTGCAGGAATCGTGGGGTAGAGGGCTCCTTTCATTGCATTAGCTGGCCCAGCGCTGTTTCAGCTGTGGAATGGCCAAATGGGGAATGGAGCTTGATGGCTGAAGTCTCCAGGACTCCAAATCATATCATGTCATATCATCTACTGTTAAATTCTGCTCCGTACTTGTAAAATGTTTATTTTTATACAGTATTAAGGATTTGCTCTGTTCTGCGAATTGTATTGTATTGTCCCCCTTTTTGACAACCACTGCACTCCCAAACTACCAGGAAAGGGATCTCTTTTTGAACTGCCTTTCCCAAGGTTTCTTCCATTTTTTCCCTACCAGGGTTTTTTGGGAGTTTTTCCTTGTCTTCTTAGAGAGTCAAGGCTGGAAGATGTCAAGAGGCAAGGCCTGTTAAAGCCCATTGCGGCACTTCTTGTGTGTTTTTGGGGTAAACAAAAATAAATTGTATTGTATTGTATTGTATTTGAAGCTGTCCCCTATGCGCACGTGCGTGACAATGTTGAGTAAGAGTTGTCAATTTTTCTTCATTTCATCTACATATAACATGGTGTGTTTCTCTTTATTTTGTCAACTATCCAAACATAACAAACTTCCATTAAGTGAACTAAGTATTTCAGTTTACTTTAAGAAAGAGCTGTAGTGGTGATGGAATATGTCACACTGCTTCTTCACATCTCCAGCAGACAAGCTGTTAATCCCAAGCCCCTCATTATCTGTACAGAGTTTGCTCATTCTCCTTGTGTGTGTGAGAGCTTTTTCTCATACTAACTGTATATCCATTAATGGCTACTGTCTTACACCGGATATTGTCAAAAAAGGCCATAGGTCCCTTGAAATTCTTATTAAGAATTATTATAGAATTTCAATACAGAAACTGTTTTCCTTAAATATTTTAACACATTTGAATAGACAACCTGTCTGTGTGAATGAAAATCTTACTTAGCAGGGACAGTGAAAAACCATGCCATATAACTATATTATACAAAAAATATTGCAAAAATTACAAACATATTTTGTAAAAGATAAATGAAAAATATTTCACATTGGTACATAGTGTTTATCGCACAGATAAAATTATGTTAGGGTTCAATCTTGCATCCATTCTCTTTCTGTGTGAATTCTGTAAAAGTATTTCTCCAGATATTTTGCATTTTTCTTCTAATCCCAAAAATGGTCCAGTTTGAGTGCTGGTGTTAGTTAGAAAGTCACCTAAAGGACTGGTTCTCTTTACTGGAAGTTGGTTCCATATAAGCACCCAATGTTCCAGAGATGCATTCCAATTTCTGTTAACCTCAATAACATTAAACAATTTTGATAATTAGATGTTACTAAAAAATAAATTACATTTACCCTGGTAGAAGGGCATATTTATTTCTCTAAAGCAAAGCACAATTTCCTCATACTCAGGACACAGAGATATTACTTTGTAGAAAGATCAAAGCACTTGCCATGTACAGAAATTTTCAGGTGAATCGTCCATCATAAGCTGCATTAATAACTGAGACAAGTCAGAGTACAGGAAGGCTGTGGAGGACTTTGTCTTGTAGTGCAGGGACAACAACCTGCAACTCAACATCAGAAAGGCAAAAGAGCTGGTGGTGTACTTCTGATATACCAAGAAGCCTTACTGTCAAGACAACTAGCTAATGATACTTGTATATGTGTTATTTGCAATTTAAACTTTTCAAAAAAAATACGTTTTCTACTTTGATATCCTTTCAGAAATTCTAGAGATAAAAAAATATTTTTCTTGTTTTTATCACCAGGCAAACTTTGAACTGCCATCATTTGCATTTTTATTTTTTATGACATTCTTTACAAATCTTAATAAAACCAGAACTGTCGCTTGAGTAAACATTCCACCCTCTCCTTCCTGATGAAAACAAATGTTCTTCTTTTACCAAACATCAAATCATTTTAATTATTTACACTGACAGTTGGAAATAAGGATTCAAATGTATTTTATTCATCTTTTCTATAAAAGACACATTGTCCTCTTCAAACCACATCTGTCATTTTGAAATTGCTATTGAGGCTCAGAGAAAGCAATCAGTCATTGGTGCTCCTATCTTTGAGATGATTGTGTGATGTATTTCTTTTTCTTGCACATACTGTCATAGAGAGCAGATACAGTATACATGCACAATAGATCCACCTTTTCAGAAGTGGTACACAATATACATTGCACAGCCACTACAATCTATGAGAAACTAATTTTCAATTATTAATGCTTTAAGTGTAGTAATTTTTTCCTAATACTGTATATCTGTTGTCGTAGAATAAAATCCGAAAACAATAAAACCAAAAGGCAGGAAATCATAGAGAATCCGAAAGCCTTCTGGTTTCAGCTTAGACCTTTATTAAAGATAATAAAAGCCATGTTCTGTCCGAGGTTAAAACTGCTGTTCCTGGGCACAAAGACATATTTATACATAGCTTAACATAGATATCATACCTTGACATGCCTGCTATGCTAATAGACAACACATAATGGCATTTTACTACCTTTGTGTGATCGCCCTTCAGTCATGCCCACTTCTCATTAATTTCGGTCCATCCATGCCCCTTATTCATTATGCTAATGATTAGAAAAATCTTGGCTTTTTGCCAGGTTTGTCTTCTGATTTTTAAACCAGGCCCTTTCAGAGTATCAGTTCATTGGTGGAGTATAAGGCTCAGTGCATTCCAGAATTTTAACTATCTGGCAGTTCAATGCCATTCAGTGCTTAACAATGCTTAAACTATATTGGTGAGATTACAATATGCTTAAAAATAATATCTTATAAGGTACAAAATCACGTAGTAAAACAGGTGCTTAATTAAAATAAGTGCTATATTGTAATTATCCTGTGTTATTCTATATGAAAATATACAGTAAATATTCATGTAGATATACTTTCATACTGCCAGCTCCTTACAAGACATTTTCAACAAAGTAGGAAGAAAATCACTATTAAAAGTAGGTTACAATAATACTTGTTGTAAAGGAACCTGAATTCAGAGGCACTTTATGATCCAACTTTATCCTTTCCAAATGAATCTCATGTTTAGGAATCATTATGAAAGATGAGCAAGAAAGCTTTTGTCTCTTAGCAAAGCTAAGCTCAGGTGACTTTTTTCAATAGCATGGAGAGGATAAATACTGAGTCAGACTGCAACATGTTGGCAGAGTTCCATGCCGGACCAGAGGCCTCATGCATAACGCCGTGCGTAGAATATACACTAAAACATGGGGTAAGGACAAGAGCAGAAATGTTCGTACGCACAAAAAAATCCAGATGCATAAATCTGTTTGTACGCTACATAAATCCCGGACAGTGTGAAAAGTTACGCACGTGCACGCACCTGCTGCCACTCCCTAACTCCTCCCAGAATTACACCTCTTTGAATATGCAAATCAATATAAATAGCTCATAAGCTTAGCATTCTGTGAAAACATAATAGCAAAAGTACGGCGGGAAAATAGAAGAATTTCAGCGAATACCAAGTGGAGGCAAAGGAAAAACGTACTATTTGTTGATTTAAACAGTGGAATAAAAACAAAAGGAAGTTGGTTGAGTGACATAATGTGTTGGAGAAACTCGAAAGCACAAGTTCACAAAATCACACAGTGGCCAAAAAAAAAAAAAGAAGTTGTCAGATGTCAAAATCGCTGTGAAAACACGAGTCGTAGCCCACCGTCTGAGTGTTATATGAAAGCTTATTAGGGTACAGAGGAAAAAAAAATAGGCACACAGTGGGAAAAAAGCTAAAAATATCAACTTTAATCTCGAAATTTCCACTTTAATCACATAGTTTATTTTGTCATTAAAGTAGAACATCATAAACATCTTAAAATCGTTTAATTTACTGGTTTCTCAAATCCCATTGTAACTAAAGTAGCACGTTAAATGCTTTGTTTTGTATTTGATCTTCTATGTGCTCTATGTGTGTGAATCACTATGTGCTTCTTAAATGGGCTTTCTCTTCCTCCAACAGGACACAGAATCCATTACTTTTGTGATATTACAGTTCTCTGAATAATTTAAATGCTGAGATGTATACTGATATCATTTCAGTATTCATATCATATCAATTAAAGCATGTATTAAACATGGGAACACGGTGGCGGTGATAGTGACGAACTCCCGCCCCATCCAGGGATTGTTCCTGACTCATGCAAGGTGCTTCGATGAAATAACTTCGATGAAATAATTTATTGCAGCAGTACTGTCTCTTTCAAACGTACTAACCCCCAATTCCTGTCATTCCTTTTCTTTCTCTAAGTACCCTATCGCCACACAATCATCTCAGTAATAGATGTTAATCCATCTGTAAGCTTACAATTCCGATTCTTTAAAACTTTTAAGGAACACTGAAATATCTTTGTAGCACATCTTTAATTATTCTAGCCATTTATTCTTCCAGTGTCGCACTAGCCCCAGCAAGAATACAGCATGGGGCAGGAACAACGGGGTTCCAGCTCCTTGCTAGCCCTGCGACACCATGTCCTCACATTTTTAATTATTAAAAATATAGATTTTTTAAATGATGTTAACATTTTATCTGTATAATATAATAAACATATTTTGCTGCATTTCATCTCATCTTTCATCTCAAAATGATATTGTCATCATATGTAAATACGCGCTTTATAAAGTGGCGCAGGTTGTGCAATATTATAACTGTATCGCAAGTTTAGAGTGAGGTAATTGTACTTATATGTGCAAGCAGTTCTACAAGAAGCACTTGATGGACTGATTGATTGCATTTATAGTTCTTGGGATGAAACTGTTTCTGAACCATGAGGTCAGCACAGGAAAGGCTCTGAATCGTTTTCCGTATGGGATCAGTTCCTTAGACAGTGCGCATGGCTGAGGCAGCGTGTACTTGATACTGCATACCCATAATTCTCCTTCCGATCAGCTGCTATAGAGCTGTGATTCCACACCCAGATACAGTGACATACTGTAAATACTCCGAGTGTTGCAGTGAGAGTAATATGGATAAAGAAGATCCGCTGTGGTAACCCCTAACGGAAGCAGCTGAAAGAAGAAGAAGAAGAAGGTGCAGTGAAATTAACAATGCTAAAGCAGCTATGGTATTTGGAATAGTTTGGCCATTCTGTGGACCATTATATTGTTACAGGTTAATTACAATCAGATGCCTTAAACTAATAAACAATATGCAGTTAATTTCCGTGTATATGATAAGCCACGTCAGGGATGTGGATCTAAAAAAGAAAGGGAAACCACACTGGAACAAAAAGCACTGCTTTGACGCAGGGTTTCACCAGTTTGCAAAACCGAAAGGAGAACTTGTGTACTGCCAGGGTATGAGCTAGCGTGAAAATGTGCATGGCTTTACACCAAGTTTAGGTTTTATACATCACAATTTGAGCATGAAAACAGGAGTATGCAACATTTTTGTGCGTAAGCTACATTTATACATGAGGCCCCAGATGATTGATGGCTATAACACCTCTCCTGTCAATTCCGGTCTCTGTCCACCTGAACCTGCCTCTTACAGTCAGAGGGACTAAAAACCAATCAGAAGCTCCACCATCTTTGTTAGTTCAGCGGGAACTCACATCTGAAAAGACTTTGGCAACTTATTGCATGTTTTTGTTTTTGAAAAACCTTATGTGCCATGAAGTTGCTTGGGTTCAAAACCACAGTTCCAAAAATAATTGTAAAATTGCCCAGTAGAGGGGGAAAACACCGTCAAAATACTCCATCTACAAATCCCCAGGGCCAAGGCAAATCTGAATGAAATAAAAGGTTTATTTTCACAAAATGGTTGTGTAAGCACAAGGCTCTGAAGAGTACAAGGAGATGCCTGTAGAGGCAAGATAGACAAAGCAAACAAAGTGCCAATACAGAATCCAAAGGTATTGATTGAAAAGAGCAGAGGTTCAAAAATATTAAATAATACAGTCCCAATACAAAATCCAAAAATCAGAGTCACAATGGAGAAGAGTTTAAAAAAATCAGAAAGCACAGTTCCAAAACAGAATCCAAGAGGCTAAGTCCAAAACAAAGCAAAGCAACAGCACATTAATTCACCAAAACACTCTCCACTCCAGCCTGTTCAGTGAACTGCAAGGAATTATGGGGAGGCCATCTCTTAAATAGGATATATAGAGGACCATTCCTAGTGGTGATGGGCAGGTGGCCACCCACAAAGCACAAAGGACAAAACATTTTATTAGCAACTTTGTTCAGTGGTCAATGGGTATCTACAAGGTGACATTCCACTGGTCATTGGCGATTTCAGTGCAAGCACTGGCACTGACAAGGCTGGCTATGAGGATTGTCTCAGTCCCCATGGGTCTGGTGACCATGATGAAAGTGGCTCCATGTTCCTTGACTATGTAAAAGATTAGGGGCTGTGAATTGCTGAATCCTGGTTCTAGTGTTCTGAGCAGCATCATTGGACTTGGTACTCCAATACTGGAGATGCGGTGAAGGAGATGGATCACATCCTCATGGACAGACACTGGAGGCTCTCACAAAACTGTAGGGTCTACAAAAGTGCCCAGTTTGTGAATTCTGACCAAAGACTTGTTGTTGTTAATCTGAAGATCTAGCTTAGGTCCAGTAGGTTACCACCTATTGGAAAATGAGGTTGGACCTGGCCAGACTCCAAGATGAGGCTGTTTCTGATGAGTTTGCACAGTTTGTGTGAGGAACTTATGGATTTGGGTGCAACTGCCAATCCTAATGTGATGTGGGAGACCTTCCGTGACAAGGCCCTGAAGGGGTTCCCAGAAAGAGGTTTTTCATCTTGCAGGGCACTCTGCATATCAACGGCTCAATGGCAACTCTGGTCTGTACCAGGAACTGAGAAGGATGGCTACGAGGGCTCTGAGGGCAGATAAGAAGGCATTTGTTAGAGGAATCTGTGAGCAAGTGAAACCTCATCTATGGTCTAGTTACCCACATCCTGCTTTCAGAGGAACTGTAGCATTACGCTCATCCAGATCTGTTCCTCTGAGAGTCACAGTCAGGGTGGCTGATAGAACGGTCCTTATACAGCAGTTATGAACCTCTGTGCTGGCTATTTTGAAAAGCTGTTTAAAGATGATCCTCCAGCTAGGACATTGGTTATCTCTGGGTCTAATAAGCTGTCCTCCTAGCATTGCAAGCAATCTTTGCTTCTATTTGGGAGACAGGCATCATCCAAACTGACTGGAAAATGATACTTGTCATCCATATCTGGAAAGGTAAGAGTGATCACCTGGATTGCCACAACCTACCAGCAACAGGAGCAGTCTGGTTTTACGCCTAAGAAGTCTACCATCAACTGCATCCTGGCTTTCAGGGTTCTCATTGAGTGCAAACGCAAATATGGCCAGAGTTTCTTTGCAGCCTTTGTCGATTTTCTTAAAGTATTTAACTCAGTTGATCAAGCTGCCCTGTGGGACATCCTGAAGTACACTGGTACTGTGAGTGCTGTGCAGAGTGGAGGCAGAACCTCTGCATTTTTCTCAGTTGATTCTGGGGTTCATCAGGGGTGTGGTCTTACTCCTACCCTGTTCAGTGCTTGCATGAGCTGGGTGTTGAGCAAGTTCATGGGGTCTAGTGGCTGTGGGGTATCTGTTGGTGAAGAAAGATTCACTGATCTTAAGTTTGCTGACAATACTGTGATCTTCACGGAGTCTCTGATCGGGGCTCTCGAGAGACTAGCGAGGAGTCTAAGTTTCTGGGCTTGCGAGTGTTCTGGATAAAAACCAAGATCCAGGCGTTTAATGACCTCTTAGGCACAGCCATCAACAGTGTGTCTGTCTGCATAGAAAATGTTGACCTTGTCGAGAGGTTTATTTACCTTGGCAGTGACAATCATGTATCTGGTGACTCTTCCTATGAAGTCAGTAGATGGATCGGGAGAGCATGTGTTGTGATAAGGTCATTGGAAAGGAGTGTGTGGTGCTCCTGATATTTATGCAAAAGGATGAAGATCCAAGTATTTACAGTCTGAATGGCTGGACCAGGCTAAGGGGATGCCCATGTAACACCTGGCTGATGCAGATATAGGGTCATTTCCTGAGGGTGAAACTGGACCACGTGTTTGCCTGGGAGGTTGCCAACCAGGATCCCAAGGTGTTTTGTCGTGTGGTGGGTGTAGCAATGCATTGTAGCGGTGCATGCTCCCCAACTTGACCTGACCTGTGTCCAGTCTTTGGCCCTCAATGACTCCCTCCCACCGCCTGTCACAGTATGTAACCAGTAATGGATAGATAGATAGATAGATAGATAGATAGATAGATAGATAGATAGATAGATAGATAGATAGATAGATAGATAGATAGATACTTTATTAATCCCAAGGGGAAATTCACATAATCCAGCAGCAGTATACTGATACAAAGAAACAATATTAAATTAAATAGTAATAAAAATGAAAAGAGTTAAAATAAAATTAATGTTAGCATTTACTCCCCCGGGTGGAATTGAAGAGTCGCATAGTGTGGGGGAGGAACGATCTCCTCAGTCTGTCAGTGGAACAGGACAGTGACAAAAGTCTGTCACTGAAGCTACTCCTCTGCCTGGAGATGACACTGTTAAGTGGATGCAGTGGATTCTTCATGATTGACAGGAGTTTGCTTAGTGCCCGTCGCTCTGCCACAGATGTTAAACTGTCCAACTTTAATCCTACAATGGAGCCTGCCTTCTTAACAAGTTTGTCCAGGCGTGAGGCATCTTTCATCTTTATGCTGCCACCCCAGCACACCACCGCGTAGAAGAGGGCACTTACCACAACCTTCTGGTAGATCATCTGCAGCATCTTACTGCAGATGTTGAAGGATGCCAACCTTCTCAGAAAGTATAGTCTGCTCTGAGCTTTCTTACATAGAGCATCAGTATTGGCAGTCCAGTCCAATTTGTCATCCAGCTGCACTCCCAGATATTTATAGGTCTGCACCCTCTGCACACAGTCACCTCTGATGATCACAGGGTCCATGAGGGGCCTGGGCCTCCTAAAATCCACCACCAGCTCCTTGGTCTTGCTGGTGTTAAGGTGTAAGTGGTTTGAGTCGCACCATTTAACAAAGTCTTTGATTACTTTCTGTACTCCTCCTCCTGCCCACTCCTGATGCAGCCCACAATAGCAGTGTCATCAGCGAACTTTTGCACGTGGCAGGACTCGAGTCATATTGGAAGTCTGATGTATATAGATTGAACAGGACCGAGAAAGTACAGTCCCCTGCGGTGCCCCTGTATTGCTGCACACAATGTCAGACCTGCAGTTCCCAAGACGCACATATTGAGGTCTGTCTGTAAGATAGTCCACAATCCATGCCACAAGGTGTGAATCTACTCCCATCTCAGTCAGCTTATCCCTAAGGAGCAGAGGTTGGATGGTGTTGAAGGCACTAGAGAAGTCCAAAAACATAATTCTTACAGCACCACTGCCTCTGTCCAGGTGGGAGAGGGATCGATGTAGCATATAGACGATGGCATCCTCCGCTCCCACCTTCTCCTGGTATGCGAACTGCAGAGGGTCGAGGGCGTGACGGACCTGTGGCCTCAGGTGGTGAAGCAGCAGCCGCTCCATGGTCTTCATCAGATGTGACGTCAGAGCAACAGGCCGGAAGTCATTCAGCTCACTAGGACGTGATACCTTTGGGACAGGAGTGATACAAGATGTTTTCCAAAGCCTCGGGACTCTCCCCTGTTCCAGGCTCAGGTTGAAGATGCGCTGTAGAGGACTCCCCAGTTCCAACACACAGGCCTTCAGCAATCGTGGCGATACACCATCTGGACCCGCTGCTTTGCTGGCACAAAGTCTTTTCAGCTCTCTGCTCACCTGGGCTGCTGTAATTGTGGGTGGGGATGTCTCACCTATGCTGGTATCAGCAGAAGGATGGTTGGAGGATGCAGTACTCCGAGGCGAGAGTGGGTTACTGTGATCAAACCTATTAAAGAAGTTGTTCATTTGGTTTGCTCTCTCCACGTCTGTCTCGATGGCGGCACCCGCTCGAGCTGCAGCCAGTGATAATCTTCATCCCATCCCACACTTCCTTCATACTGTTGTTCTGCAACTTCTGCTCCAGCTTTCTCCTGTACTGCTCTTTCACGCCCTGAGCTGGACTCGGAGTTCCTTCTGCACGCACTTCAGCTCATGCTTATCACCACCTTTAAAAGCCCTTTTCTTCTGGTTCAAAAGGCCCTTGATGTCACTTGTAATCCATGGCTTGTTGTTAGCATAGCAGCATACTGTTCTTACTGGAACTACAATGTCCATACAGAAGTTGATGTAATCAGTTGTGCATTCAACAGCCTCTTCAATGTTCTCACTATGTGATCTCAGCAATATATCCCAGTCTGTAGTTCCAAAGCAGTCTCTCAGAGCCTGCTCTGCCTCAGGGGACCACTTCCTGAATGAGCATGTGGTTGTAGGTAGCGCCCTCACTCTTGGTTTGTATTGAGGCTGAAGCAGAACCAGGTTATGATCTGCTTTCCCAAGCGCAGGCAGTGGGGTGGCGCTGTATGCGTCTTTAACGTTTGCATATAGTAGGTCAATAGTCCTGTTTCCCCGAGTGTTACAATCCACATACTGGGAGAAGGCAGGTAATGTTTTATCCAGCATTACATGGTTAAAGTCTCCAGCGATTAGCACAAGTGCCTCAGGGTGCTGCGTTTGTAACTTAGCAACTGCGGAATGGATGATGTCACTCGCCATCTCCGCTCGCTTGAGGGGATGTAAACAATAACAGCAATCACGTGTCCAAACTCTCTGGGCAAGTAATAGGGGCAGACTTACGCCAACAGTTCGATGTCCCTGCAGCAAGTGGAGATTTTAACGCTTACATGTCCTGAGTTGCACCACTTTGTATTGACATAGAGAGCGAGTCCTCCTCCTTTCTTCTTTCCACAGGTACTTGCGTCTCTGTCCGCTCTAACTGTGCTAAACCCGGGTAGCTCCACGTTAGCATCTGGGATGATAGACGTATGCATGAAAACCAATATAAAATAATATTGTTCACATGTGAACCAATAGATTACACACAAAAAATATATAATTTGTGGCGTATTTCGCCCCTTATACTCAAGTTTGCATCTAGTCTTAGAGGCAGTTAAGACAGTTATATGGGTCTGTATTGACAGCGGCATCTCTTCATTTTAGTTTAAAAATACATTCAAACATCTGAATAGGCAATGCAGAAGGAAATGCAGATTACAATTTTAGTTACAGATTCCATTGCACTTTTCAGATTCTCCTAAAATTTTGCATCTAAAACAGTCAGGTAAATCATACAATGCATTGTGTTAAAATGTGAGTTGCTTAGTGGTCATATGTGAGGTCAAAGTTCTTCCAAAAAATAAAGTCTCCAGTTATGTACAAAGAGTGTTAATTTACTGTAAACTTACTGATCCTGTTTACAAAATATCTGAAATAAAATGTTTTCTTTATCTCCTGTAAGTTTTCAAAGGCAGCAAGCATAGTAATTCTCATCAAAAATGTTTGGCACAATATTGATGAAAAACTGATAGCTGAGATTAATGTTGTATCAGCTAACTCATTAAACATAAGTAAGAAGGACTGTGCAGACTACTGATCAGAAAGTAATTTGGAAATGCAGTCATAAGAGATTATTTCCATCTCTGTCATTACTTTAAAGTACTGAATCCATCTTGATTGCTTATTTGCTATCCTCAACTTGCCTAGCATCCAAAAATGGCTTATTTGGTTAAATGACTCAGAGCAGATGTAACTGTGTTGAGAATTCCCAATGGACAAGCAGTAAGTTTCATTTTAATGCTTCTGTTTTTTCATTTCTGGCAAAGCTACCAGGATAGGGCATATTCTGTGATGTATTCTATCAGGTTTGCTCTACTATTTTAAAGGAGAGATGAGTGTTGTTCAGTGTCCTAGATTAAATGCAGTAGATTATCCTTATATTGTGGTGTTAAAATGAAGAAAATATAATCTGCCTATTTTGAAATGAAGAAATGATTTTCAACATCAGCTTTCCAGGGTTTATCACTGTGTTTATACTTTCAGCAAGCTCTAGTAAAGGACCTGTGTGCACAATATCCACTGCCACTTGCAGGCATGAAACATGAACATACTTTAAAATCAACTGCTCAGGATACCCTTTCATCATTGATTCCGGATGAAATGTAAAAATGGCTTTGTAATGCCCTTGTTGCACATTTATTAGGAACAAATTTTACTTTACACATTTCAATGGAACTGAATAATAGAAAATATATAGTGCAAACCTATTTGCACATTTGAAATCTGGGTTGAACTCACCTTTCCAGACAAAATGGTCGAAGCTGAAAGATGGTAAAAAACTGTTATTCTCTATGAGAAAGTAATATGAGGATGACAGTTTTGGAATCTGTGAATTTTTAACAATTTGCAACTAAATGTGCCATTCTTATGATGGAGGCACACTCAGGAGTAATTACATGGTTTTTGTTGTATAAACTGAAATGCTGAACTGACATTACTTGAATTTCTTGACCTGTTTAAGGTCTGTGTTTTGCATTTTTATTTCTTTAAGTTAAAGTATAAGAATTATCTCTATTTCCGTATGACAAAAGATTTGTATTTGGTCATTTAGTGGTGTATTTGTATATTAATTGCTTTTAAATAAATTTTTGAAGTCTTGTTTAGAACAGAGATAACAAGGTGGCATGACTCAGCACTCAAATGCCACTCATATCATCAACAAAGGCATCCCTCTGCACTTTCTAAATGGACAAAAAGGCAAGCTTTATTTCTTTACATTTATTTGTCATTTTCCTCCCAAACTAATGCCCCTCTCTCAACACTGTAGAGGACACAAAACTACTTTTATTTAATGAATGGTAATGCCAGTGAAGCAAATTACCACAGGTCCACAGATGACACCTGTGGTTGATCTGTGGTGCCCTCTCCCAAATAAGCCATGCTGATTTGGGTGTCTATGGCACTACCTTCAGATGGGATATCTTTGTCTATGGTCAGGTTCCTCCTCTTAGCTAGGCATGGTCAGTATCCAATGCTTTTGCTTTGCGGCCAGTCTAGTCCCAGGATTAGAGCAAACTTGCCAGCATGACCACTACCCACAGCCTTCTTATATGCCCTTGTACTAGGATCCAGCAAAGCGCAGTGGGGTATAGCCGAGTCTTGCCATGTATACAGGTGAGACTACTGCAAGACGACATATCAGCCTGCAACAACAGAAGTGTTGCTGCGAGAGTCATATAGGAGGCAGACAGAGTGTCTGCCTCCACTCTTCTGGCCAATCTGTCTGCCTGGCTGATCCTATGGTATAGCTATGGATTTTGCAGATTGTACAAAGCACAAGCTTGGGGGACCCACTTGGGGCTGTATAGATTAAAAAAAATTTTTTAATAATAAATCACTTGCACAGTTCATTTAATTCACAGTTTCAGTGGCATGTTTGCACCATCACCAGGCAAATCCAATCCAATCCATGATGATAATACATTTTTGGCAGGCCTACAGTTTACACAAGTTTAGACTTTTGGAGTTTGGAGGCTTGGAGCCTAATCGGAGGCACAACATGTCCTTGTCCACCTGTGCACATTCCCAAATTTAGCAACCTCTGACGTGCCATAGTGGACGTGAACAGTACAAGTTTTGAAGGACGTCACATGAATAATGTAAATATACATTATTATCATAAATAATTGTTACTTTTTTACTTTGATTTGTTGTCAACAGTTTTCAAAGTTCGAACTCGAAAACAATAAATCATAGCAATTCTGATGTTAAGTTAAGCTCTCTGTTAATGGGCAAACTAACTCTTTTATTATACTTTCGCCATACGATGCAAGCCAGAAGCAGCGGATCCGGCAAACATTATAAGAGTGGTACTGCTAAACGTAAGGAATGCCTGCAACAGGAACTGACAAACATTAAGCATCCGATTCCGGATGAGAGTACGCTGTGCGCTTTGCTTTGTTGCTGTTACTACGTCCTCTGCCTTGCTCATGCTTTTTATGTTTTATGGACGGATTCTCACTGGATTCATACTGTAGCTTTTGTAAAGTTTTTTTCCATTCGCTGCCTATATTCCACGAGCCCTCTCCCCTGTACTCTCCCTGAGCCAGCATGGTTAGTGAGTAAGTCTTTACTTTCTTAGTTGACTAGGATTAAGACTTTCTTAGCTGACTTTGTTTATTGCTCAATTGGAGATAGATTATGGGGTTTGGCTAACATGGTGGTAGCTGTTATTGCCTTTTCTGAAGATGATTACCTACTCTTCAACACAATTATGCACTTACCGTATGCACTCCAGACTGCATACTGTGACTTATGGCTTATGCATGGAGTTTGGCATTGCTCATCTGCGGTATATACACTGCTCCTCTCTGCATCATTTTAATATTTCCTTTGCATCCACTGACACTATTTCCACGATTTGGTCTATTAGACCTGTTTTCTCAAAAAGACTTTCCGCAGGACGATGGGGTAGGCAAACGAATTGGCTGAGACACCTGCCGCAAATACTGGACTGGAGTAACCAAGGATTACAATCTGATGTAACACTCCATTGTGTGCTCCTCAACTGCAGATCGTTAACTAATAAAAGTACTTTCCTTAACGACTTATCAACTTCTAAAAAACTAGACATGCTGTTCCTTGTAGAAACATGGTAAAATCCAGGGGCCTCATGTATAACGCCATGCATAGAATTCGCACTATAATGTGACGTAAGCACAAAAGCCGAAATGTGCTTACGCACAGAAAAATCCAGATGCAGGAGTCTGTGCGTACTCCAACTTCCGCGTTTTTCTGCTACATAAATCCTGATCAGCGTGAAAACTAACATAAGTGCCTTCTGTCCCGCCCCAACTCCTCCCAGAATTACGCCTCTTTGAATATGCAAATCAATATAAATCACCCTTCAGCTCAGCCTTCTGTGAAAAGACAATGGGGAAAAGCACGGGGGTAAATATAAGAATTTCAGCAGATACCAAGTGGAGGCAAAGGAAAAACATACTATTTCTTTATTTAAACCGTGGTATAATCAACAAAAGGAAGTTGATCGAGTGACATAGCGTGTTGAAGAAACTTGAAAGCTCACGTTCACAAAGTCGCACAGTGCCAGAAATAAAAAAGAACTTGTCAGATATCAAAGTCGCCGTGAAAAGGTGAGTCGTAGCCCGCTGTTTGAGTGTCATATGAAAGCTTATTAGGGTACAAAGAAAAAAAAAAAGGCACGCAGTGGGGAAAAAGCACGAAATGTCAACTTCAATCTCGAAATTTCTACTTTAATCATGTAGTTTATTTTGTCATTAAAGTAGAACATCATAAACTTCATCTTAAAATTGTTTAATAAACCAGTTTCTCAAATCACATTGTATTTAAAGTAGCACGTTGAATGATTTGTTTTGTATGTGAACGTCTCTGTGCTCTATGTGTGTGAATCAGTACTTTTTAAACCAGCTCTCTTCCTCCGACTGGACACAGAATCCATTACATTCGTGATATTACAGCTCTCTGAATAACTAAAATACTGAGATATATACGTGATATCATTTTCATGATGATAGGAGTTAAAGCACGTTATTACAACAACAACATTTATTTATATAGCACATTTTCATACAAAAAAATGTAGCTCAAAGTGCTTTACAAAATGAAGAATAGAAAAATAGAAGACACAATAAAAAATAAAAATAAGTCAACATTAATTAACATAGAATAAGTAAGGTCCGATGGCCAAGGTGGACAGAAAAAACAAAAAAAAACTCCAGACGGCTGGAGAAAAAAAATAAAATCTGTAGGGATTCCAGACCAAGAGACCGCCCAGTCCCCACTGGGCAATCTACCTAACATAAATGAAACAGTCCTCTTTGTATTTAGGGTTCTCATGGAAGGACTTGATGATGATGGTTACGTAGACTTCTGGCTTTCAGTCCATCAATGTTGGTGCATCATGATGCTTTGTGTAGGTGGTGGTGGCGCAGGCCGCCACCACAAAGAAAACGGAAAAAGAAACAGAAGAGAGAGTAGGGGTCAGTACGGATTTTAGAGCCACTATGAATAGTTATTATGATGAATTGAACATACAGAGTATCAGTATTAAGTTAAAGTGAAGTTAGGAGAAAGCCATGTTAAAGTAATGTGTTTTCAGCAGTTTTTTAAAGTGCTCCACTGTATTAGCCTGGCGAATTCCTATTGGCAGGCTATTCCAGATTTTAGGTGCATAACAGCAGAAGGCCGCCTCACCACTTCTTTTAAGCTTAGCTTTTGGAATTCTAAGGAGACACTCATTTGAGGATCTAAGGTTACAATTTAGAATATAGGGTGTCAGACATTCCGATATATAAGATGAAGCGAGATTATTTAAGGCTTTATAAACCATAAGCAGAATTTTAAAGTCAATCCTCCTGAATGACACAGGTAACCAGTGTAGTGACATCAAAACTGGAGAGATGTGCTTGGATTTTCTTTTCCTAGTTAGGATTCTAGCAGCTGCATTCTGCACTCGTTGCAAGTGATTTATGTCTTTTTTGGGTAGTCCTGAGAGGAGTACGTTACAGTAATCTAGTCTACTGAAAACAAAAGCGTGAATTAATTTCTCAGTATCTTTCAATGATATAAGAGGTCTAACTTTTGCAATGTTTCTTAAAAGTGAAAAAATGCTGTCCTAGTGGTCTGATGAATATGCAATTTAAAATTCAGATTACAGTCAACAGTTACCCCTAAGTTTTTTACTTCCGTCTTAACTTTTAATCCTAATGCATCAAGTTTATTTCTGACTAGCAAAATACCAAGGCTTAGCGTAAGTACTGCATTAAAATTTTATTAAAAAGAAAAGTAAACCTTTTTAAACTGAGGGAAAATATGCCAATAATTATTTGTTAAGGATCTCTTTGTATACCATGTTGTCAGTTCGGCCCTCCGGTTGTAACATGACCAAGCTGTGCGCTGAGCTTACTCTTAAGGATGCAATGTACAGTTGGCCATGTGAACAGTAATCTTGTCTCAAATCTCACAGCTTGGTTTGCTGCTGTCATAATCGGTTTGAGTTTCATGGTTTGTTTCAATTACGACAGTATTTGCAGGATTTGTTGTGTTTAAGTGACATTTGGCATCTGTCAAGCGTTGTAAGCACACAACTGGTTTCATCGATAAAATCACATCCAGCTTTTGAGAGTTTAAACATTCATAAACATCAATTCGGTACACTTGAAAGCAACAACCGAACAATTCAGTGGCAGCCATCAACTCACATGCAGAACCATAGGTGAAGGGCTTAAGCATTTCATTCTTATAGTGCTCCTGTGTAGTATAATTATCTCCTGTACAGTCATCAGTCCACATCTTGAACCTGTCCCAGTCATTCAATACATAAGACACAATGTTCCTCCGGATATCAAGAGTGAGCCTGATATGGCCGTGCAATATGATCATCTCGATAGACATGGTAAAGGGGGTTGGAATGATAAAGGAAATGGGTACCTGAGCAATGTAAAGTAAGTGTAAAATACCTACACAATAACTATAATTGTAATAAACAAACAATAAAACAGCGGAGAAGCTGTGGATTAAACAAAAAGGCTGTAGTTATCAGTAGGGAGACGTGAATCCCGTGGCGAAGCAAGGAAGGGAATGTAGAAACCGGCTTAACGGACGGTCTTATATAGGCAGGAGCCAACAACGTTGGAGGCATTGGGATGGGGACCAACGCCTCACACGGCGACCGAGCTGCAGGCTATGGACGATAAAATAATGTAGTAGGATTCAGTTAGCGTTGGGAACCCGTGTACCAAATTTCTTGAAGATGGGCCCATAAGTAACAAAGACTGTTGAAAAGTTCAATATGGCGGCCGACAGTGGCATCATACCACTGAAATAAGTACGTACATTGGATTCGTTTAGCTCAGGGAAGCCGCCTACCAAATTTCGAGAAGATGGGGCCATAAATAAGAAAGTTCAACATGGCGTACGTTGTTGACCGTTATGACCATTACGCGTAGAATTTCGAAATGAAACCTGCTAAACTTTTGTAAGTAAGCTGTAAGGAATGAGCCTGCCAAATTTCAGCCTTGTACCTACACGGGAAGTTGGAGAATTAATGATGTTGGAAAGTTCAATATGGCGGCTGACAGTGGCGTCATACCACCGAAATAAGTACGTACATTGGTTTCGGTTAGCTCAGGGAAGCCACCTACCAAATTTCGTGAAGATAGGGCCATAAATAAGAAAGTTCAACGTGGCGGACGTTGTCGACCATGATGACTGTTACGTGTAGAATTTCGAAATGAAACTTGCTTAACTGTTGTAAGTAAGCTGTAAGGAATGAGCCTGCCAAATTTCAGCCTTCTACCTACACGGGAGGTTGAAGAATTAGTGACGTTTGGAAAATTCAATATGGTGGCCGACAGTGGCATCATACCACTGAAATAAGTACATACATCGGTTTTGGTTAGCGCAGGGAAGCCACGTACCAAATTTCGTGAAAATGGTGTCAGCCTTCTACCTACACGGGAAGTTTGAAAATTAGTGACGTTGGAAAGTTCAATATGGCGGCCGACAGTGGCGTCATACCATCGAAATAAGTAAGTACAGCAGTTTCGGTTAGCGCAGGGAAACCGCCTACCAAATTTCGTGAAGATGGGGCCATAAATAAGAAAGTTCATATGGCAGACGTTGTTGACCGTTATCGACTGTTATGACCGTTACGTGTAGAATTTTGAAATGAAACCTGCTTAACTTTTGTAAGTATGCTGTAAGGAATAAGCCTGCCAAATCTCAGCTTTCTACCTACATGGGAAGTTGGAGAATTAGTGATGAGTGAGTGAGTGAGTGAGTGAGTGAGTGAGTGAGTGAGTGAGGGCTTTGCCTTTTATTATTATAGATAACCTGATTGTATCCATTATTGCCAATTACTAAAATTTCAGTTTTCTCTTTATTTAGTTTGAGAAAATTACTATTCATCCATTCAGAAATACCAGTAAGACATTGTGTTAGTGAATCGAGAGAGTCGGAGTCATCAGGTGCTATTGATAAGTACAGCTGTGTGTCATCAGCATAGCTGTGGTAGCTCACGTTGTAACCTGAGATAATCTGACCTAAGGGAAGCATATAGATTGAGAAAAGAAGCAGACCCAGGATAGAGCCTTGTGGAACACAATATAGAATATCATGTGTCTTTGAGATGTGATTACCACAACTCAAAAAGAATTTTTTCCCTGCCAGGTAGGATTCAAACCAATTTAAGACACTGCCACAGAGGCCCACCCATTGACTAAGGCGATTTCTAAGAATATTGTGATCAATGGTGTCAAATGCAGCACTCAGATCTAAGAGGATGAGAACAGATAAATGGCCTCTGTCTGCATTTACCCGCAAGTCATTTACTACTTTAATGAGTGCAGTTTCTGTGCTGTGATTTGTTCTGAAACCTGACTAAAATTTATCAAGAATAGCATGTTTATTGAGGTGGTCATTTAAATGCATAATGACTGCCTTCTCTAGAATTTTACTTAAGAAGGGCAGGTTAGAGATGGGTCTAAAATTTTCAAAAGCAGAGGGGTCAAGATTATTTTTCTTGAGCAGGGGTTTAACTACAGCAGTCTTAAGACAGTCTGGGAAGATCCCCGTATCTAATGATGAATTAACTATGTCAAGAATATTGTCAATTAGCACGCCTGATACTTCTTTGAAAAACCTTGTTGGTATTGGGTCAAGGACGCAGGTGGAGGGTTTCAGTTGAGAGATTATACTATGTAATTCAGGTAAATCTATCCTGGTGAAAGCATTTAATTTGTTTATAATGGAGTACCGGGGCTTTGGAGGTTCTGCAGTGTTGGGGAGATATACTATGTTATCTCTAATATCATTAATTTTTTGATTGAAAAATACAGCAATGTTCTCACAGGTTTCACTGGAAGTATTCTGGGGGCATTCCTTTGTGTTACCTGGGTTTAACAGATGATCAATTGTAGAAAATAAGACTCTGGGATTACTAGCATTGTTATTTATAATCTTAGAGAAATAGCAGCGCCTCTCAAGACGGACTGTGTTATTGTATTCTGTTATTTTAACCTTCATCGCATAATGGATAGTTAGTTTAGTTTTCCTCCATTTACGCTCAGCTCTACGACATGTTCGTTTTAAATCAGAAGATTTTTTTAACTGTTTTTTCAGGTGCAACTATGTCAACAGCAGCTCTTACTTTAGAATTAAAGTTTTCCACTTTACTATTTACATTATCCTCGCTATTATAGTTGGCACTATAAACGGACTGATTGCTTAGAATGTTTGTAAGTTTTAAAGCTGCTGATGAGTCAAAGAAGCGTTTTTTAACAATATGCTTCTCATGAATGTTTTCTATCATTATTTCTATATTAAATAGTAGAAGGAAATGGTCTGATAGACCAATATCATGACCTGCTTTATATCAACTTTTAGTCCTTTGGTAATCACTAAGTCTAACGTATGACCTGCTTTATGTGTAGGTTGATTAACGAGCTGTCTCAAATCAAAAAAGAGTCCAGGAGGTTCACGAATTCTTTTACTTTTTGGTCACACTGATTGTCAATATGAAAGTTAAACTCGCCGACTATTAAGAGTGTGTCATAGTTCGTAAATAAAATTGACATTAAGTCAGAATTCCTCAAAGAAAGACGCGTTATATTTAGGAGGTCTATACATGGATAATACTAGAACGCGAGAATCTCCATGAATAACAACGGCGAGATACTCAAAGGATTTAAATTTACCAAAACTTACATCTTTACATTTTAACCGGCTCGAGTAAATGTTTGCCAAGCCGCCCCCCTTTTTTCCCTGGCGGTCTGCACGAGTAAAACTGTAATCCGGAGGTGCAGATTCGACTAAAACAGCTGCGCCGTCTGAGCTAAGTCACGTTTCACTTAGTGCAATAAAATCAATGTTTCTATCACTAATAAGATTGTTTATAAAAAATGTCTTGTTAGTTAAAGCTCTAACATTTAATAGTGCCATATTTAATGTTTCAGAGGGGCAGAGCTGAATTCTATGCGCGTTATTGGTATTTGGAACAAAAACTAAGTTATTTTTGTTAACACTGCTCTGTGTGTATTTTTTATGTAATCTACAATCTGTTTTTATAGTTTTAATGCATTGTTGATCTAAAGTAGTAATTGCAATTAAATTATTGGTGTTTATGCCACACTGCCTAGATTTTTTATGTGCATTAAGATTGGTTATTAGATTATTAATGTTGTGCACTTTAATGGAAGACTGTGTTAAGCCATTATGTCCTATCAAAGCAGTAGCATTACAGAAGGGGTTTAAAGCAGAAACAGACAGTCAAGATAGACGAATTACCTTAGCAATGTTTTCGGAGAGGACCTGGGCGCCAAATCTATTTGGATGCAGTCCATCCCACTTGAAGAAGCGTGGCCTTTCCCAAAAAAGGTCCCAGTTGTCAATAAACCCAATGTCTTGAGTCTCGCAGAAGCCTCTCAGCCAGTTGTTTAAACCCAGCAGACGACTGTAGTATTCATTTGATCGTCTGACGAGAGCTAGTGGACCTAAGATGAAAATTTTTGTTGATGGGGTCCTCTCCTTCATGTCTTTCTCTAGGTCTGCGAAGTCAGCCTTGAGAACCTCCGACTGTCTGTTCCTTATATCGTTTACGCCAGCGTGTAAAATAATGGATCCAACTGCCCTCTTGTGCTTCTCGTAGATGGTCGGCGCCTGACTCAACACATCTCGGACTCGAGCACCGGGAAAACAAGAAACAAAAGATTTTTGATTAAGGCATGTGATATTGAGGTTTCGTACAATCGAATCACCTACCACGATTACATCACCCGGGGTTGAAGGCAAACTGGGGACGCGGAGAGGGTCAAACCGGTTCTGGATTGGGATGCTCGCCTGTGCCGATGGAGGTGTTCTAGCCTTGAACCCCCGCCTGCATAGCTGAAACCCGCCGAGGTCTTCATCGGCGTTGTCGTTGCTCCTACGAGGCGCGGGGGTGAAGCTTACTTGCCCTTGGAATTGAGCGGTACGAGGTGGGGTTGATGTTGCGTCGACTTCAGATGTCGAGGATGGTTTATCCAGCAGCCGAGCCTTCAAGTCTCTGAGGTACCTTCGTCTGGACAGGAGTTTCTGAATCTATTTGTCGAGTGCCTGGAGTTCTTCAACGACGCGATTCATCTCACTGTCAGCCATTGTCTTCTTCTACTTCCGCTTCCGCTTCGTGACCTAGGAAAGAAAGAGAGAAAGAATGAAAAAGGTCAGGCTGATGTCCAGGTGGATGGTTCTTTCCATGGGTTTCACGGTGCAGTGATTGTGCGCGACCTTCGATGAAATTATTTATTGCAGCAGTACTCAGGGGCGGCTCTAGGCTTGTGGCGGCCCTGGGCAGAGAAAGAATCGTTGGCCCCTTCTCCCGCCAATGTCAATATGGTATCTTATGCACGGTGGATGGTTACGTCCGTTGCGGACACTGCATAGCTGCCTCGTGCTCATGGCACAAGCGTTTAACTTTTGTCAAAATTTGCCACTGTGTTTTTAGCTGTGTCGTTATTTTCTCTTTCTGTTTTATATTCAATATACAGTATATTGGCGTGGCCGCCCCTGCAGTACTTGCTTTTCTTTCTCCAAGTAAATGATCGCCACACAATCAGCTCTGTAATAGACGTTAAGCCATCTGTATGCTTAGAGCGCCGACTCTTCAAAACGTTTAAGGAACACTGAAATATCTTCGTAGTACATGTTTAATTATTCTATCCTTCACGCCAGTCCCATTGAAGAATATAGATTATTTAAATGAAGTTAAAGTTTTATCTGTATAATATAATAAACATATTTTGATGCATTTCATCTTAAAAATGATATTGTCATCATATGTAAATACGCGCTTTATAAAGTGGCTCAGGTTGTGTAATATTATAACTATAGTGCAAGTTTACAGTGGGATGATTGTATGTATACAGTAATCCCTCCTCGATCGTGGGGGTTGCGTTCCAGAACCCCCCGCGATAGGTGAAAATCCGCAAAGTAGAAACCATATGTTTGTATGTTTATTTGTATATATTTTAAGCCCTTATAAACTCTCCCACATTGTTAACATTATTAGAGCCCTCTAGACATGAAATAACACCTTTTAGTCAAAAGTTTAAACTGTGCTCCATGACAAGACAGAGATGACAGTTCTTTCTCACAATTAAAAGAATGCAAACACATCTTCTCTTCAAACGAGCGCCGTCAGGAGCAGAGAATGTCAGAGAGATAGAGAGAGCGTGAAAAACAAACAATCAAAAAATCAATACGTTCTGTTGGGCTTTTAAGTATGAGCACTGCGATAAAGCAGCGGCAAAGAAGGGAGCAATGTGAAGGTAATCTTTCAGCATTTTTTAGAGTAGCCTCCGTATCTTCTAAACAAACAGCCTCTGTGCAAACAGCCCCTCTGCTCACACCCCCTCCGTCAGGAGCAGAGAACGTCAGAAAGAGCGCGCGAGATTAAAGTAAACAATCAAAAAATCAATACGTGCTTTTGGGCCACCACGATAAAGCAGCATTTCTTAGAGGAGCGTCCATATTCTCCAGGCAAACAGCCTCTGTGCAACCAGCCCCTCTGCTCACACCCCCTCCGTCAGGCGCAGAGAATGTCAGAGAAAGACCGAGAAAAGCAAACAATCCGCTCGGGAAACACATTGTATATCATTGAGGAGTTTTAGTTAATATGTAATACATGCTCTGATTGGGTAGCTTCTAAGCCATCCGCCAATAGCGTCCCTTGTATGAAATCAACTGGGCAAACAAACTGAGGAAGCATGTACTTTAAATTAAAAGACCCATTGTCCACAGAAATCCGCGAACCAGCGAAAAATCCGTGATATATATTTAGATATGCTTACATTTAAAATCCGCGATGGAGTGAAGCCGCGAAAGTCGATGCGCGATATAGCGAGGGATCACTGTAAGTACAAACAGTTCTACAAGGAGCAATTGATTGAGTGCGATTAAAGTTTTTGAGATGAAACGGTATCTGAACCGCGAGGTCTGTACAGGAAAGGCTTTGAAACGTTTTGCCATGGCTGAGACAGCGTGTGCTTGATACTGTATACCGATAATTCTCTTTCTGATCAGCTGCTGCTGTGATTCCCCACTCAGATACAGTGATATAAATATTCCGAGTGGTGTAGTGAGAGTAATATGGAAAAAGATGATCTGCTGTGGCAACTCCTAATGGGAGCAGCTGAAAGAAGAAAAAGAAGAAGAAAAAAAGAAGGTGCAGTGAGAGTAACAACGCTAAAGCAGTTATGGTATTTGGAATACTATGGCTATTCCCTGGACCATTATATTGTTACAAATTAATTACAATCAAATGCATTACACTAATAAACAACATGCGGTTAGTTTCAATGTATTTATAAAGCCGCGTCAGGAAAATTCACATAATCCAGCACAAAAAACAATATTAAATTAAGAGTAATAAAAATGCATGTAAAAGCAGACAATAACTTTGAATAATGTTAGCATTCACTCCCCCGGGTGGAATTGAAGAGTCCTGTATTGTGGGGGAGGAATGATCTCCTCAGTCTGTCAGTCTGTCAATATAAAGCACCCTTAAGCTCAGCCTTCTGTGAAAAGACAATGGGAAAAGCACGGGGGAAAATATAAGAATTTCAGCGAATACCATGTGGAGGCAAAGGAAAAGCATACCATTTGTTGATTTAAACAGTGGAATAATAAACAAAAGGAAGTTGATCGAGTGACATAGTGTGTCGGAGAAACTCGAAAGCTCACGTTCACAAAGTTGCAGAGTGCCAAAATAAAAAAGAAGTCACATATCAAAGTCGCAGTGTAAAGGCGAGTTGTAGCCCACCATCTGAGCTTATTAGGGTACAGACAAAAAAATAGGCACACAGTGGGGAAAAAAGCATGAAATGTCAACTTTAATCTCGAAATTTTCACTTTAATCATGTTGTTTATTTTGTCTTTAAAGTAAAAAATCATAAACTTCACCTTAAAATCATTTAATTTACTAGTTTCTCAAATGTGCTCTATGTGTGTGAATCACTACGTGCTTCCATTCTTTCTCTTTCTCCATCAGGACACAGAATCCATTACATTCGTGATATTACAGCTCTCTGAATAATTAAAATACTGAGATGTATACGTGGTATCATTTTCATGATGATTGGAATGAAAGCATGTTATTAAACATGGAAACACAACGGTGCAGTGATTGTGCATGTCTCACAAAAGATGCTGCTGTGCGCGACCTTCGATGAAATAATTTATTGTAGCAGTACTGTCTCTTTCAAACGTACTAATCTTCAATTCCAGTCCTTACTTTTCTTTCCCCAAATACCCAATCGCCAGACAATGAGCTCTGTAATAGACGTTAAGCCATCTGTAAGCTTACGACGACGATTCTTCAATTCTTCAAAACTTTTAAGGAACATTGAAATATCTTCATAGTATGTGTTTAATTATTCTATCCATCTATTCTTCCAGTGTCACGCCAGTCTCAGCAAATATACAGCGCAAGGCAGGAAAAATTTATCTGTATAATATAAGCAACATATTTTGCTGCATTTCATCTTACAAATGATACCGTCATCATATGTAAATACGCACTTTATAAAGTGGCGCAAGTTGTGCAATATTATAACTGTAGTGCAAGTTTACAGTGGGATGATTGTACTTATAAGTACAAGCAGTTCTATAAGGAGCAATTGATTGAGTGCGTTTATAGTTCTTGGGATGAAACTGTTTCTGTACGGTAAGGTCCGTACAGGAAAGGCTTTGAAACGTTTTGCCGTGGCTGAGGCAGCGTGGGCTTGATGCTGTAATACTGATAATTCACTCTCCGATCAGCTGCTGCTGCTGTGATTCCCCACTCAGATACAGTGATATAAATACTCCGAGTGGAGCAGTGAGAGTAATACGGAAAAAGATGATCTGCAGTGGCAACCCTTAAAGGGAGCAGCTGAAAGAAGAAAAAGAAGAAGATGGTGCAGTGAGAGTAACAACACTAAAACAGTTATGGTATTTGGAATACTATAGCTATTTCGTGGACCATTATTATATTGTTACAAGTTAATTACAATCAGATGCATTACACTTATCAACAATATACGGTTAGTTTCAGTGTATTGATAAAGCCGCATCAGGAAAATAAAGAGTAACCACACAGGAACAGTAGCACTGCTTTGACGCTGGGTGCCACCAGTCTGCAAAACCGAGCGGAGAACTTGCGTATGACAGGGAATGAGGTACTGTGGAAAAGTGCATGGCTTTACGCCAAGTGTAAGCTTTGAATGAAGCGATTTGAATGTGGAAACGTTTTTACGCAACATTTCTGTGCGTACGCACCATTTATGCATGAAGCCCCAGGTCTGGAAGTAGCGATACAATGGCTTCAGATCAGGTGCTATCTGCTGAAACTGTTAAAAATTGAGAAACTACTAAAGACAAACGAGCAATATATATGACAAAGCAATTTCCTACCAACAAGGCAAATTTCTTGGAACTATTGACACCTCACTTTATGATGACCATTTTCTCAGAACTTGTGTAAAACCGGTTGATTGTGTAGTAGTATCCTGTCAGCCAGTGTTGTCATTTTCAATTTTTACAAATTGAAATTGCTTCCTTTTATAGCACAGAACAGTTTCTACTTTCCACCTTACGTTACATTTTAATAATCTTCCTTCAAAAAGTTGTTTTGAAAAAGTTAGCTGGTCCACATCTTGCATATATTTATGTACTTATGTACAGTATATTTATTATGTACTTATGTATTTATTTACTACCCACACCTCCCACATTTCATTTCCAAAATTTATTTATTTTTGCTTACTTGCAGTCGCTGTAATAAAGTGATTTAAAAAGTTATTACAAATTCCATTTAGAGAGCCGGTTTGTCTGTCACCAGCGTGTGATCTGGTAGTGTTGCGGTCGTGGACACCACTGCCCAGTCAGTCTCTAGGATCTAGTTGCGAATAAAATACACTGCAAAAAAACTTAGCTAAGAAATAAGATATAAACACTGATTTTCAGGAGAAAATTATTTATTAGTGAAATTATCTGTCTATGCAGCAAGATAATTTTACTTTCCAAGACATATTAAAATAAGTTAGTTCCAGTCTAGAAATAAGAAAGCTCTGACAGGAGTACAAAGGTTTGAAATAAGTAGAAAATGCTGATTTTTAGATCTAATTACTAGAGATTAGACTTTCTGCAGTGGAAACACACTGAATATTTGAAAATAATTTTAAATTCAATTATGTTGTATTCTTAATTTTAGCACACAGAAAAAATCAAGGCCAAGGAACACGAGAATAAATCATTAATATATGTGGAACATTCTTAATACCAGTGGAGAATGATTGTCCTATTACATGAAACAAGTTAGCTCATCTTGAAATAGGTAGCCCAACATTTAATCTTAGAGCATACATCTTAAAACAGGAAAATATTTACATAAAAAATACCCACACCACAGAACTGCAATGGAATTTCATGTCAACATTTACTGAAAGTAAGGTGACAAGCATTGACATAATTAACAGTTTTACTGTGCAAACTGCTGGGAAAAAAGGGTGATCTACTATCCTACTGTCTACTCTCAGACACCCATTTTCACAGCAAGGAATTGCAGCACAGGAAGAGATAGGTGGAGAGCAAGAGAGAGAGAGAGAAACCTTTACACAGACTGAGACAGAGAGACGGGGAGGGAGAGAGAAAGAGATAACTTTGGACCACTGGAGAATAAAATGTGGTAAACTGAACATCAACTAGAAAAAAAAAATATTTCTGAATGAAAAAAAAAACAACTATACCCCAAGACAGGGAATGGAAAACCTCAGCAGAAGAGGTAAATAGTAAAGTACAGGTACGTTCCAAGTAATGACTGAAAAACAGAACAGAACAAGAATCTGAAACCCAGGCCTGACATTCAAACATTTGTAACTCCTATGCACATCTATTTCTCAGTGAATGATTTCCACTCAGTGATTGCTTTCTTATATGCACTTGTGGCATCTCGATCGTGGATGGCATCACCTAGCACTTCTGTTTGAATGATTGAGAGGAGGGTTGCAACACATTTGGCATATGTCAGGTGCAAAGTGTAGTAGTATGCCATTAACATTAATATTCCATCAAAGAAATCATCCTTTGGTAAGGTGCTCACAGGTGTATTTCCCACAGCGAGGACGCAGACTGTTCCATTGAAGATTAACCCTGGGCTGGAGAGGGGCAGGTAAATTGATGGATCCTCCCTTGGCTAGAATTGAAGAACAAACAGTTCAATATGAAGCATAAGAGTTTTAAGAGAACAGTAAGGTACTAAATTCAAGCACAAATTGCAATGGCTACAGTGATAAGAGAACCAAATCATAATTCTCACCTGAAGGATATAAAGCAGTGCTTCACTGGCATTCCTGAGCCGCTTTGGTGGTGGAGTTGGTGAGGCAAAAAGTGATGGGAGTGCTGTCAAAAGGGCAATGGTGAAACCCACTGTGGGTCCAAAAAATGAGAAAGAAAAATGGCAATATTAGGAACACTTTAAATAAATGTATCCGTTGGTCACATACACCAGTATTTCCTAATTTTGTTCCTGGAACACCACTGCCCTGCATGTGCTTCTGGTCTTCCTGTTCTAATACATCTAAATCATCAACAGGCTTCATCAGCCCAGGTGTGTTCAACCTACTTACACCACACCTGATTCAACAGTTCAAGGGCAGCATGATCATCTGGGTTCAGTTCAATAAAGTTTTATTGGTATCATCATATTGTAACACATCACAGTGGAAACCGCTTACCAAACATGCAGCTCGGAGGTCCTCCAGGAACAAAACTGGGAAGGACAGATTTCAATGAATTTGGTATATTAAACAGCAACTTACCTTCATGCAGGCTCAAGGTGAAAGGGGGTTTCAAGACCTTCTTCCAAACACCATAAAACTGCACCTTGGCACAGAACTCCTCTCATCTTCTCCTTGATGTATTTGTGGTTGGCACCACCTAGGATGCGACGCAGCTCATCCATTGCCTAAGACAAAATTATTCTTACAGTTACTCTACCACTATGCAGACTTGAAATAGCATGCACACAAACAAGCAAACAAGAGTTTCAGTGAGGTACTGTAAGTTAACAGACATACATTTTGTGTCTCTCTGAAGCACGGATATGCCTCAAAGATTTTTGTAACTCTCTCTTCTTCCTTTATTGCATTTGAATCAATGAAGGCCCATCTGGCCTCAGATTCAAGGTCCAAAATTTGAGCAACATCACTTTGGTTGGGTTTTGGCTTGTAAATGTTGCTGAGTGTTTTGTAGTGCCTCGCCTGCAACTTCAGACTGTCCTGACCAGCTAAAAAAGACAACAGAATAGACAGGGCCAGATGACATTTTAATTTAAGCACTTTTGCAGCAGAGGAATCATATGTTTAAGAAATATCACATGCATAACCATAATATGCAAATGTATAGGGAAAGCAGCCAACACTGGTTTAAAAAAATGAAATTTTGCATCACTGCCTCACTGACTTGGTTGTCTATCAGAATCAGAAAGTAGCTGTCAAAATTCTAGAATCAAGAAAGATTTTTTAAGATTGTAGTACATGATCACCTCCACAGAAGTAATGTATAATACTTTTATAGTTAGCACATACCTGGACTGAGGTTGTCATTGCTGCTTGGAAAAATTACGGTTGAAGCAGTAGAAGCACTTGAATCACCGTCTGTCTCATTGTGTCTATTTGTATCTTTGGGGCATAGGGCCCTGCCTCTTTCTTGGGGACTTCATATTTTGGAGTCACTTACACATTTTGGACTAGATAGAATGTTTAATAATTGATTTGTCTTCTTGTTGCAGGCCTTGACAGTAGTTATAGGCGGGGACATACTGTCAAAATCGCAATTAGAGCTGTCAATCAAAATGATTAATGACTTTTAAGCCCCACCCCTATGACATCATACCGGAAGTTCCTCCCCGTCGCCCTGATGGCGTCACTCCGGAATTCCCCGGCCCCTCCACGTGACCAGGCCCCTCCCCCCGGCTCCTGATTTGTTCACCAAACTGTCAAGAGCCATTTGACGGATGTCTGCCCCCTCGTTGAACCCACCCCTTGCACCTGATTGGTTCACTGAACTGTCAAGGGCCGTTTGACGGATATCTGCCCCCTCGTTGAACCCGCCCCCGCCCCTGATTGGTTCACCAAACTGTCAAGGGCCGTTTGATGGATGTCTGCCCCCTGTTTGAACTCCCCACCGCCCCCCTCTCCCGAAAGACAAGCTCGGGCATGTTACAGCCTTTACCTCGACAAGCTCAGACATGCCCGGGGGCTGTCTCGGCCCCCCGCCCTTTCTCTAGCACAAGCCCAGACATGCCCGGGGCCTGTCCTGACCAGATCAGACACGCCCAAAGTCGTCCTGCACTGGTCCGAGGACGTTCCCATCCGTATCTTGCTGGCCTGAAGGGCCTGCCTCGGCCCCAGTGAGGCAGCACCTGACGGTCAGTCTCCCCACACTTCCCAGTCCCCCACACCTCCCAGTCCCCCACACTTCCCTGCCGAAGGCCTAAAAAGCGAAGCATTTTGTTCTATCTACGATTTTAAGATGAACACGCCATGAAAACATCTCATCTTTGCTTCAAACTAAGTCAAGCTGCTTTTTTTTTTCCATCTCACACACAGATAACAAACTGTGAGATCAAAGACATGGTCTGAGTCAGACCAAATTTAACCAGAGGCTCCCCAACACTTCCCAGCCACTTCTGAAACAGGCGGTAAAAAACAGCCAAGCATTTATTAAAGACTCTGACCGGGAAAATGTAATCTAGGCCCCAGGTCCCAGCAAAGCATCGGATCCGCAGGGTGAAAAGATGTTTGTTGCCCGAGTTTCTTGAAGCTGAAGCGGCAGACGTGGGTCGGACCAAGTCGTGCGAAACAAAGGTAGAATCAGGCAGCGACGATAAGGGAAACCCAACTTTAGTCTACGCCACGCCCCTCCCTTTTACCCTAAATACTCCACCTGTTAGTCCCCGGATCCAAACGGATGACCAGACCTCATCACTCGTTGAAGCTTTTAGCGCTCTCCTCATTTCGACAGCTACAGACTCTGAAATGACCGAGGTCGGCGTAACATCCTCAGGCCTGAATCTTACCAATTCTATAATGCGGGCAGGGTAGATGGCATTCAGGACCACCAAGAATATGACCCGTGTTATTTTACTGTACGACCTGATTACACTCTCTGGGCTACAGACCTTGAGACCGATGGTGGATTTCAGTCTCCAGGGCCAGTGAGTTCTTACCCCGTCTTCGCTAATGGTGATCAGACGGAAACCTCTTACCTAGCTCCAAGACAACCTTGGGTGAACAAACCAGTTCCAGAGGAACCGATGTCGATCGAACGTTCTGAGACAGATATGGACTGCCCTGATGGTGTATTGTCTGAAACCTGGAAAAAGGCCCTGCAACTTGTTAAAGGACTGATGACGTCTCTGCTGGACATTATTGTCTACTACGACCAGAAAAAAGAATGTCAAGGCTGTGATATAAATCATCCCAGACAGTCTAGGCATACTTGCCTCTTTGAACATGAAATCAGCTACCGACAAGGACGTTTTCAGAAGATTCTGAAGATTTTCCGTAAGTCTTGGCTGAAACGATTGGTGGTGAAAGTTCTGGGGTATTATAATATTCTATTGCTAATTCCCAAAATAGACACAGTGGTTGAAAAGACTGTGGATGATTTTGAAAATACCAGCTCTATTTATGACACTGTAATGCAGTAATTTTATGAAATGGATGAATACTCCTACTGTGTCACCCGCCGTGTGGCAAATGAGTTTTGTAAGCGTAATATTAATCATGAGGGTCATATGAGTCTGTAGACTAAATATGACCTGGAATTTGATGATATGATAAAACTGGTGGGTCTTTCTGAACCTAAAACTGCAGCAGTCTGAACCATTCAGAATCCTAAATAAATGTTTTCTAAGTTGTTAAGTGGTGTCAGTGTCTGATTTATCACCGGCGATGGAGCAGGTCTTGGAAAAAACATATTATAACTTTGAGAATCCGGGGGCCTTGGGGGGTAAAGAATTCTTGAAAAGAGCTCTCTGGCATGTGGGGCACCGTATTGGGAACCAAGAGGTATCCGATTGGTTATCGGAGCAATACACCTACACGATCCATAAACCAGCCAGAATCCATTTTAAAAGGAATAAAGTGTATGTTTCCAATATAGACGGGCAATGGCAGATCGATCTGGCGGATATGACAAACCTGGCCGAGTATAACCAAGGCTACAAGTATCTATTGACTTGTATAGATATTCTTTCTAAATACGCCTAGGTCAGGGTTCTGAAAAACAAAATGGGTAAAGAAGTAACCAGGGCTTTTCGAGAAATTTTGGAGGAAGGTAGAGTTCCCGTCAAACTTCAGACCGATAGCGGTAAAGAGTTTCTCAATCGGGAATTTCAAAGCCTGCTCCATAAACACGGGATAAAAAATTTCACCACTGCTAGTGAATTAAAGGCTTCGGTGGTGGAAAGGTTCAATCGAACTCTGAAGACCAAAATGTGGCGTTATTTCAGCTCCCGCAATACCCGGTCCTATCTGCCTGGGCTACAGGACTTGGTGAAATCTTATAATCTGAGCTATCACCGTGGCATAAAAATGGCCCCTGCCGAGGTGAACAGTTCCAATTCTTGGAAAGTCTTTAAAAACTTATACGGCCTAACTAAACCCAAAAGAAGTCTAAAATATAAATTCAAAGTCGGAGATACGGTGAGAGTGTCGAAAGCCCGCAATCCTTTTACCAAGGTCTACGAACAAACCTTTTCAGACGAGGTATTTACCGTTTCTGAACTAGTCCCTAGGGATCCGCCTGTCTACAAGCTCAAAGATTATGACGGCGAAGACATTATAGGTTCCTTTTATGACGCAGAGTTACAAAAGATACAAGGGCCGGACGTCTTCAGGATTGAAAAGATTTTGGCGAAAATAAATATCTGTACAAAAAAGCATATTTTGGTGAAATGGCTTAAGTTTAACAGTTGGATCCCTGAAAGCTACGCGCAAGATGTTAAATACTGAGAATGAAAAATAGTATTTCATTCACAGGGTTTTCACAATGGAGAGAAAAAGCTTTAACGTCGTTCTTTCCAGCAATTCTTCCCAGGATGTTTTCCCTAATAACACCATCGCCAAACTTACCGTCAAATTAGCCGCCCCCATCGAACTACAGGGCCCCTGGGAAGTGGCATTGGCCGAAATTCAGTATCCGCACACCTGGAATACCCTAGATAAACCGGATAATAATTTTATTGTGGTGTCCCTGCAGATAGTTAAATATTATACTATTCCATCGGGGTATTATGCTAGCCTCGAGAAAGTCACCTCCAAGATGAATGAAGCATTGGCGAAAGAACCCCAAGCCATCGAGGGCGGTTCAGCCAACACTCCAATACCGGAAAACGCCATGAGATTTCGGTACAGTGCTCTGGAGCGAAGATTCTACGTCGTAAGCACGGTGAAGGATGAATTTCTGCATGTCAAGGGACAGTTGGGGAGGATTTTAGGAGCTCATGCAGACGTGAACACAGGTCTGGTGAATGAAGCTCCTTACCCCGCGGATATCAGAGCGGGGTTTTATACCTTGTACGTCTACAGCGACATTGTGCCTCACCAAAGAGTCGGAGACAGCTACGTCCCTCTCTTGAGATGCGTACATATTGAGGATGAGATGAATAAGATTACCACAATCACCTACGACAGGCCGCACTACGCTCCGGTCAGCAAGAGTCAGTTTGATACTTTGACCGTTGAAATAAAGACGGATCAGAACAAACTGGTTCCATTTCAGTTTGGTAAAGTCATTGTCAAGTTACATTTCAGACCCTGTAAAAGTTGTAATAATACTAATACTAATACAGACTAATACAGAGATGAGATCTTACCTGGACCCTAGCCCCTACGTGCATTATTATGAAGCCCAAGCGGGCAATGGCCTCCCCGGGTTTTCTGGGGTCCCCGTGATGTATGGCTCTGGGATCAGCGGAATATTTCACGGGTTGTTTAGACGAGCTTTGCCTCTCTTGAAAAGAGGATTTGAAATTGTCAAACCCCACATTAAATCAGCCGCTAAGAATATTGTCAAAGACTTGGTGGTAGGGGCCATGTCGGGAGCGATGACTTGAGGAAGCGAAGAAAATCAATCGGGGTCGGGTCTGATGGTGATGAGGAAAACTAAACGTAAGAGACCGCCGATCATGAGCCACCCCGATCATCAAAAAGATGCGCCGTTCAGCTTTTACATCATTTTCTTCTCTTCGACACAAGGATAAGTCCCATGCCCACAGAAAAAAGAAATCGAAAAACATTTTTTAACTCAAAATGTCTCAAGAGTCTGTGAAATCCGAACTGGACTTGTTTACGGTACCCTATACTCAGACTAGCGTAGAAAAAAGCATCTACGTCGAGGTCCCCCCTCTCTCAGCTCTATCGGAAGTCGCCCAATTGGAGTTTCTGATTACCAGGAATGGGGAAGACTACTTGGACCTGAATAACACGCTTCTACACGTCCGATGCAAAATCGTCAATGCCAACGGAATTAATCTGGGCCAAGGGGCCCGAGTAGCCTTGGTTAATTATCCGATAGCCGCCTTATTTTCACAAGTGGATGTCACCTTGGGAGATCGCTTAATATCACAGAGTTCCAGCCTTTACCCGTACAGGGCCCTTTTTGAAGAATTGTTAAATTACAGCAATGAAACTCTCAAGTTTCAATTTGCTTTGGATCTTTTTTACAAAGACACGGCCAACGAACATGAAAACACCGCCTTGGATGGACCAAATGAGGGGTTCAAAAAAAGAAACGGATATACGGCCCAGGATAAAACAGTAGAACTCCTCGGGCCTATTCATTCCAAGAAAAATTAATTCTAAATGGGGTGGATGTCAGAATAAAAATGGTACGGAGCAAAAACGAATTCTGTCTGATTTCCGGAGATGCCGAGCGTTACAAAGTAAACATTTTATCTGCCGCTCTTTTTATTAAGAAAGTTAAAGTTTCGGCGGCGGTGAAAATAGGGCACACCCACGCTCTCACCAACGCCAATGCCAAGTACTCCGTGGAAAGAGTGAATATGAAAGTTCTCAGTATGCCAGCCGGGATCCAAGTGAGCAATCAGGAGAACCTGTTCTTGGGACAGATACCCAAGTACGTGGTACTAGGCCTGGTGGATAATGATGCCTTTTAAGGGGATTACGCCTGAAACCCCTTCAATTTCAAGCATAACCAGGTGGAGTTCCTGGCCTTGTAATGGACGGAGAGCAGATTCCCACCAAACCATTTCAACCTGATTTTGCTAATGACATCACAGCTCGAGAATATTACAACCTCGTGCTGGCCTCCGGAAAGCATTTGAAAGACCTGCCTCTAGCCATCAAACGCTCTGAATTCTCCCAGGGATACACTCTCTTTGCCTTTGATTTGACGCCTGATCAAGAATGCGGAGACCATTTCTCCTTGATGAAAACCGGAAACATGAGATTTGAAATCCGCTTTCGACAACCCCTACCCCATACTGTGAATCTAATAGTGTACGCCGTCTTTGACAACATTATTGAAATAAACCAGAGAAGAAACATACTTTATGATTACTAAAAAAAGCATGAACACCCTGCAGATCTACAAACTCCTGTCCAGTATTCCGTACACAGAAAAGCTGTTTTACGGAGTGCTGGCGTGCGACCAACTGCCAAAAAAGATACTCACGGCTCTCCCGACCATGATCGTCATCAATACTCATCGCCAAAATCAAGCCGGAGAACACTGGTTGGCCATACATCTCAGAGAAGACGGAACTGGAGAATTTTTTGATTCCTACGGCGCCCCACCAGACTTTATCTATTTTCCTGAGGAAATATACAGCTTTTTAAACAGAAACTGTAAAAACATTATTCACCATACCCGACAGCTTCAAAGCTGGTTTTCTACCATCTGTGGACAACATTGTATTTTTTTCCTGCATCACAGAGGGAAAGGACGTTCTTATAAAGAGGTCATGAACCTGTATTTTAATGAAGTCACCAAGAACGATGATATGGTTCAAAAGTTTGTCAACACTTTGTCTAAGAACGCTCCCAGAGGTTTTCAGGATCATCCCTGCATGCAAAGTTCTAGGCCCTGTCATCATCTTAATAAAGAATAGACCGCCTGAGTAATCCAATGTAATATTTTATTAAAAACAAAAATATAATTACATTTCAATAACGAATCCATTCATTCTTTCTGCGAGATCTGGTTTTCTTGCCCACAGGTGTATCGGGAGCAACGGCAGCAGGGACCGAGGCAGAGGCCCCATCCGGGGCATAAGTTTTGAAACTCTCTAGAAGCTCTCTCGTGTCAATGTTCGGCACGGCAGAGGTCGGAATGTTCAATCCGGGCAGGGCCTTAATAAATTCTTTCCACCCCCTAGGTCTCCGATAGGACGGTATGTTGTGAAAGGCGGTTAAGTTTCAAATTAGATCGACCATATTCGTACCGGGTAAAGGTTCTCCACAAAACACAAACTCTCCCAAGATATTCCAGTAAGTTGTATTAGGGTGATGTGACATTTTCTATAAAATAATTTCAGTATATTTCTTTGATTTATCTGGAGCACTTTTTTAAAATCTCGTCGTACACCCTTTCTTCTGGGGTACTAGGGGCCTGTTTGAGAGCTCCCGACAGTCCCTTCTGGCTCTCGTCAGGCAGCAATAACTTCAGAGAACCGGATTCTTTATCCGCTTTTTTCATAAAGGTCAGGTATCTTTGCAAGACGGTCGTATAAAGTTTTACTTTTGCATCGCCGCTCAAGTCACCGCGTTCAAGTATGAGTTTCATTTGTTTATCCAGTTCACTTTCCGTAGCGCTTAAAAGTTCGCTGGAAGTTGGGGCTTTCTGATGCCATTGAGCCATTTGTTGTTGTGGGACCAGGTACATCTTGCGCGTGTATTCCATATTTATAATCTCGAACCTATTAAACTAGTAATGAAAGGAATGGCGGCGCTTAAAAGGGCACAGAGAAACCCTCTTTTCTGATGTAAAAGGGCTTTTTTCTTTTTAACGGTGAGTTTTTTATCACCGAGTTTTTTAACGGAGCAATGATGCTTCTTCAGCAACTTGAACTGTCTGGAAGTCAGGGGTATGTGGCCTTTTAAAGTATTGAGAGCTATTTCGGCCAGAGCGTAAATGAAATCGTCCGGAGCCTCGCTCAACAGCGCTTTTCTTCAGCGACAGGAGACCCTATGTAGGGTCTTGAGAAGAGGGAGATTTCTTTTTATTCTGATCGACATGCCGGCTCTTTCTCAAATACTCGGGAAATCGTCTGTCTTTATCTTTTCACGACGTAGGCCGCAGGCCAGTCGGGAGGAAACATTCCGGTACGTAAACGAAATTCATCAGGCATCTTGGCTTTCAGATCCACCAACAGATAACCGTAAGGGGACCTCGTAGTGTCCTCAAAGGCCTCCAAGAAAAATTTCACCCTGCCGGGGTACATTTGACGCACTAAATTTGTAATTTGCAGCTTATCTCTCGGGTTTTTAAACAGGGTGATGTAACTGGCATTCAGATTTATCGTTCTACTTTTCTTGCCTTGAAAAAATACATTTTGGACCAAGTAAATGATGGACAAATTCCGGTGATGAGTATATTTTGTGAAGGCCTTCTCTATCTCTTGGCTATGGCTCGCCTGTTCAATCAAATCGTCGACGATCACCAAGTTCACTCGGTCAGGCGGTAGTAGTTCATCGTCGCTTAAAGAGGCGGGTAACCCCTCCAAAAATCTGATGTTGGGAAATTGGGCTAACAGTTCTTCGTACAGAGTCTGCCAGCAGCTATAAAACCAGACTATATTGTCAGGGCAGCGAGAAAGTACATGGTCCACGTGCTCCAAAAGCTTTTTCACATAATGCAATTTACCCGAACAGGAGGGCCCCGAGACTATTTTTGGGAACGGATGCTGAAGTCTAACGTCAAAACCCTCTTTAGTATCCATAGGGGAGAGATGTGTAACAGCACTTGAGGGATTTCGTCGCTGATAAAGCCAAAATAGGAAACCTGATACACGTCTGAGAACAGGTAATCGAAGAATTCTTGGGTGTGTGTAACAAACGTCGTGGTCAGTTGGTTAGGCTTCTGACCGAATTTTCCCCAAAGAGAATTCAGAAATAGCTTGGAAATTTGTCTCTTAGCGGGGTTGGAAGCTATGTTTTCACTCTCCAATAATACGCCTTCTTTTAAGAAATAGTCGTCCACATAGCGCCGGCGGGACACTTTGTCCCGGGCCCAGGATGGCCAGCCGGAGGCCTCCTGTTTGCCTTTCAAATGAATTTTGATGTACTCGGAAAATAAATCTGCGGTACTCTGTTCGTAATGCCATATCTCATGAATTTTTAAAACTCTGTACCCTTTATCTAAGGCCTTGAGTATCTCGACACTGCACCAGGTTCCTGTTAAAGACCTTTCCCAATCGTTGTGACGGCAAAGGCCGGTGGACGTCTGGGTTTCTGCGCAGAACGAACATCAATTTTTCACAAATTCTTAAAGGGAGGACCAGAAAGTACAAATTGCGAGGGGCTAACACGGTGATTTTAATGAGCCCAAAGTATTTCTTAAGATCGCCAAACTCCTGGAAAACAAGGATCAGATGGCCGATCGGGTAGGTTTTTGTTTTGTTGATGTAAGGGTACAGACTCCTGAAATCGTAATAATGCATTTGCTCGACGCCTTGAACCTTATGATATAGCTTGATCGTGTTGGTGCGCCCTCCATACAGGGCGTCACGGGGATTGATAGGTTCAGAAAACTCAAAGCGTCTTAAGAAATCCTGAAGCTCCGAGTCCTCTTTTTTCACGCGTTCCCATTGATGTTCCCAAAGGACTCTCATCGTCAGATTAAATGTTTCACGCAAATTCTTTAGTTTGTCGTCAAACGTTTGAAATAAATCGGCATAAGGCGTGGAGAGGATGTTTGGCTTGCACCTCATAGCACTCTGGACAGCCGTGATAAAAGCAGCCAGCAAACTCAAAGGCCGTCGGGATACCCTGAACTTCAGCGTAACCATCTAAATAAAAGGAACCCATCTTGACTTCACCGTGATTCAGGGCTTGCCGAATGTTTATTTTTTCCTTTTCAGAAAGAAACATCAGCCATTGAATAGAAGCATTAGAATAAACTTTGTGAGTGCTTTTGTAATGATCACTCGGAATGATTCCGATTGCATTATCGGGCATGCAGTTTTGTCTGTACATGGACAGGCAGAGAGAAGCTAGGGTCATACACTGAAAAGGATCGATATCGCCGATCCTGAGCACTTCCTCTCTAAATTTCATGCACGCCGTTCTCAAAATAACCACGTCGTTTCGACAATAGTAGGCCATTTCTTGTCTAAAGTTGAAGGTACCGCTTTTAATTGTCGTACCAAAATAAAAACTCCTCTCTTTCCTGGCTCATCATGTGCTCAAAACCGTAATATTTAGGTTCGGGGTACGGTCCGATGTAATTTTGATTTTCAGCGGTGTTAAAGAAATGGGGAAAGTACCCTTTTTGAGCCTGGAATCCCAGGGCTTTGGGCATATTGCTCAATTTCATAGGCAAGAAGTTCAACGAATCGATAAATCTCAAGTTATAATCTTCTTCTATAAAGCACATTAGTTTACACCCCTGAGATGTAACAGACGGAGTTTGTCCACTCTCGATGAGATATTTCAAAAGGAAATAGCCATCATACCCCTTCCGCCAGCCGGAACCCTGACTACCTGAACGATTAGCGTCAGACTAGAATCGGCTAAAATAGTGGCGTGACTCTGGAGAAGTAACTCAATTTGATGAAAAAAGTCCTTGACAGAAAGCGTACCTTCCGGGGTTAGGGAAAAAACACCGGGGTTGAGAGAATTGGCACGTAATTCTAGCTGCACTAAATCCTGAGGATTCAAAGTGCTTGTAAAACTGTCTAATATGTGCTGAAGGGTCTCGTGCATATGATGAAATACTTCGGCGAATGAATCAAGTGCGTAGGCCTCCGAAAAATTGAAGCGGTGTCTAATCTCGATATTGTTAAATTTTGGACGCTCCGTGATAGACAAATTATTTAATCGAGAGGTAGACGGTTGTGGAGAGCTTACTGACGGCTCTGGAGACGAAAGATTCTCCGTATGCGAGGTAGATGGTTGTGGAGAGTTTACTGGCGACTCTGGAGATGAACGATTCTCCGTATGCGAAGTAGAGGGTTGTGGAGAGTTGGTTTCGAGACTTGAGTTTACCCGGGACAAATTAGTCACTCTCGACCCCGTCTGAGGATGTCGGGGTGAATTACCCGACTCTGTTAAGGCCTCAACAGGCGAGTGATGAAGAAGGGAGTTACTGGGCCCTGAGGTACCTGATGTACACGATGTACGTGAGGTAGAAGGTTGTGGGGATATTACATTCGTGTCTAGGGTATGAGGCGGTGGTAAAGGGGCTGAAGACGTTCTGGCCTCAGAAGAGGTATTCTTCAAAAGCTCCAGCAGAGCGTTAACTACGGCTATTTCATCAGAATTTATAACCTGAAGCACGTTGTCAATCAGGTCAAAATTGTCGATCGGATGTGTTACAGGGAATGGTGATTGAACAATTTCAGGAGATCGTGGAGGGGTGGGGATTTTAGGGGGCTTTATAGAATATTCAAGGTTATCAGACATCTCTTTTAATAGTCTCAGGCTTTCACTGGACGGTCTTTTCCTACCTTTATGCCCTCCTGGGTATTCACACCCACTGTCTGATTCACCGACGTTGCGGTCACTGTCACTGCTGTCGCTGCTGCCACTGCTGCCACTGGACCCGTTTTCAGGCATGACCTAAATTTAATCAATGGTGACAGTTATGATCACAGAGTATAATAATAATAATAATAGTAGTAATTTGCAGTCAATGTTATTTTTCATGCAAAAAAGTAATATAAAACCTATCCTTTAATTTCGGATTAGAACCATGTAAAAAGCATACAGATGTATCAAATGTAAGCACATTTCGGGTATGGAATTGTACATAGGAGCCTCTAATTCTACAAATTGCTCCAGTAACAGGCCAAGGTTTTCAGTCACCTCTTGCAGTCTTTCTCGATGTCTCTGTTCGTGTTCGTGTATCGTGATGAATAACGATTTTGACGCTGAGATCCGTGGTCAGAGTGAGTCGTTGTCAGCGAAGGGGACACCCGGCGGACTGCACGCCGTACGCTGCTTTCAGAGGGGACGGGAGAATGCCGTCCGTGGCTGTCAGAGGGTGTGGGAGAATGCTCAACGCTGATCTCAGAGGGGGGTGGTGTTTGTGGAGTCTGCCAGTTACGATAGAGGGCTAGATTTTCTGAACCGTCCAACAACTGCATTAAAACACCTGGGGAACCTGAAAATAAAAGTATGCCCTTTTCAGTTAAAGACCTCTTTTCACAAAATCTGGAGATACATCTGTACCCCTGTGTTTTTCTTCGATACACTGAAAATGACACTTTCACTGCGATTGGTCAACTCAGGGGATTCCCTTTCAGAAACTGTTTAGTTCTGTAAAGGATTTTCGTCTACAAAAAAGAAAATGCATACGCTCTTTAAAAATAACAGGCCAGACACACACACACAGGCACGCATACAAAATACATAAGCTCTTTAAAATAACATTCCTCGCACCCATTGCCTGCCGTAGCTCAAACAAAATGCATACGCTCTTTAAAATAACAGGCCACACACACACACACACACACGCACACATTCAAAATGCATAAGTTCTTTAAAATAAAATGTTCTGCCGCAGCGCAAACAAAATTAATACACTCTTTAAAATAACAGGCCACACAATGTCACACACAGACAAGCACACACACACACACATGCAGGCTGATGATAAACCGAGGAGGTTTTATTACGCATCAATCCCCCCTTTTCACTCCCAGTTCAGACCTAAAGAAACACTGCACTATAAAAAATTCTTTTATGGTGGCTAGATAGACTCTCGCAGATGCTAGGCTAATTGTAACAACCCAAAACATTTTAACAAAGCGCACATGCACTCCATACAGTAAAATGGACACAAACTTTTTCAGATTAGACAACCGGCCCTGATAAATACAGGAACATGTTATAATGTTCATTTACCCTATGATTCAACAATACACATGGAGCGTCTAAAAACCCTGCAGACTTTGGGCTCCGAACGAGCGCGTACCGGTAGGAACTTTGTAAACACTTTATCGATTTTCAAAATATTCTTACCTGTCTCATCATAATGGTTTGAAGAATCTATTTGGATATAAATTTCTAAAATAAATAAATAAATACAGGATTCAGCTGTAAGTTTTTTATATAAAACTTGCTTTATGTATACTGACACATATGCCAATACACACCCTGCATACAGCATACTCAAAATGCATTCACACGGACAGTTCATGCGGTTAGTTAAGACCTGTACATTTAAAGCCTGATAAATAATGGATTGAGTTAATAGTTTGCATTAAAATAATTACATTTCATTTGGTGAGTGGTTAGGAGTGCTTTTCATCTTGCTCATGTCCGAGCCCAGTCAAACTCGAGCATGCTCAGATAATCAAACCATGAAACTCCCGTAATCATGCTCAGATAATCAACCCATGCACATTTTAAACAAAATATTTGTAAAAATGAATTACCATTTCCCGAATCAGTCTCGATATAGACATCTAAACGAAAAAAAAACATAAGGAATCAGACCTAAAATTTTTAATACATGCTCGTTTAGCGCGTATAATAGTTATGAATAGGGATTAATAATAATAATCAAAAATAATGCTTACCGTGATCTTGCGGGACAATAGCTTCTGCAAAAATAGTCAGTATGAAGAATGTTAATATTGCATTTTAGCCATTAAAAATTACAAGGTAACGTTCAATTAATGCCGATAAGACACACCATTTTGAGAGACATTCATCTTGTTTTTTTTTCTTAGCGGTTTGCAGACATGTAAGACCTATGGGCTACTCGCGGTGTTATTTTATACGAAAAGAATTTTTTGAAGTTTGAACGGTCATTTATAATCAGAGATATAGTCCAATTATACGAACACACCGGAATTTTTTGAAGGTTGAACGGTAATTTATAATCACAGATATGGACCATTTTGTCAGACAATTTACATGTCTATCTGCTGAAAAGGTAATCTCTGCATCTCCAGTAAATATTAAACAGCTGTCCTTTCTCTATTTAGATCCGAATATTGTTGCGGCCAGACCTTGAGTTGCCCAGATAAAGGATGATCCTAAACTCCCTTAACAGAGATGAAAAAAAGACATAAGCAGCTTCAAAGTGCCTTTCTTTACCCCCAAAAGGACCTCAAAAGAATTCCTTAGCAGCGTGGGAGTCATCCTATGAGTTGCACAGCTCAAGGATGCAGTCATCCCTGCCGGAACCTAAACTTCACTTTAAAAATGAAGTACAGCTCATGACTTTATGGTCTCAAGAGGGATGGGTGCTCGGAACGGCCAGAAAGAAATTCTTTCTAGGCTTTTCTGTGAGATGGAAAAGGCATCTTGACTTAGATGAACCAAAGATGAGATAGATATTTTAAATAATAGATACAGGGGTTCTTACCCAAAGCAGGAGAGGCTATAAGGTAGCTCGCCCCAGTTGGAACGCTGGGACCTGGGGCCTAGATTCCATTTTCCCGGTCAGAGTCTTTACAAAATGCTTGGCTGTTTTATACCGCCCGTTTCAGAAGTGGCTGGGAAGTGTTGGGGAGCCTATGGTTTAATGCGGCCTGACTCAGACCATGTCTTTGATCTCACAGTTTGTTATCTGTGTGTGAGATGGAAAAAAAAAAAGCAGCTTGACTTAGTTTGAAGCAAAGATGAGATGTTTTCATGGCGTGTTCATCTTAAAATCGTAGATAGAACAAAATGCTTCGCTTTTTTTGGCCTTCAGCAGGGAAGTGTGGGGGACTGGGAGGTGTGGGGGACCGGGAAGTGTGGGGAGGCTGACCGTCAGATGGGAATGTCCTCGGACCGGTGCAGGATGACTTTGGACATGTCTGATCTGGTCAGGACAGGCCCCAGGCATGTCTGGGCTTGTGCTAGAGAAAGGGCGGCGGGCCGAGACAGCCCCCGGGTATGTCTGAGTTTGTCAGGACATGCCCCGGGCATGTCTGAGCTTGTCGAGGTAAAGGCTGTAACATGCCCGGGCTAGTCTTTCAGGAGAGGGGGCGGTGGGGAGTTCAAACAGAGGGCAGACACCCATCAAACGGCCCTTGACAGTTTGGTGAACCAATCAGGAACCAGGGGGGGAGGGGCTGGGGAATTCCGGAGTGACGTCATCAAGGGTGACGGGGCGGAACTTCCGGTATTGCGTCATCGGGGTGGGACTTCCAGTATGATGTCATAGGGGCGGGGCTTAGAAGTCATTAATCATTTTGATTGACAGCTCTAATTGCGATTTTGACAGTATGTCCCCGCCTATAACTACTCTTGACCTTAAAAAAAAACACACCACCTTACATATGTCAAATCTCTAGTATCCCATAACATTGCATAATAGTCAATGATCTTCTGTGACATTGCTTTCAGCTCATGTGTGGTGGGGTATCACACTTCTTTTCCTAGGGGAATAGCACACAGGATTGCAACCATGCTGGTGATTGTGTTTCTTACGAGTCTACAACTCAGTTCCTTTGACATTTTGCAATTCTTTTCCTTTCCGCTGCGGAGGGCCAGGAAACAGGTCCTTCAGGTCATCATGGATGAATGTTTATAAAACCTCAACATCAATATTTGCAGCTGTAAAAATTGCCAAATTGAGCTTTAACAGCTGCATTAACAATACCAATTGAACCCAGGTATACCTGTTATGTTAAACTAGGTCTGGGTGATGTGATTGAAATGCAACTTGTATGCAGTGGTGCTGAAAGTTTATGATCCCTAAAGAATTGCCTGTATCACTGCCTACATATAATAAAACATCAATTGTTTTTCACACAAGTCTTCAACCTAGATTGACCCTGGAAACATGTACTGTGTATGACAAACAACCCTTTAAAAGATTTACAGTATGTTTTAAATGTACTTTTGTATTATTGCTAAAATAAATTCATCATGCTGCTACCTTTTAGTTGCATTGTTTCTACTGCATAATTTGTGTCATACCTCTGACATTTTCTCACAACCGACCCATGCGCGTTCATTTCAGGAATTAAATTTCTGCATTGTTGATGGATTTACAACTTATTACTGAGGCAGGCCTGAGTGAGTGAAAGGGTGAAGAGCGGGGCATGTGCTTTTGTATTTTCGATAGAGAGTGCAGTGTTCTTTCCTGTTAAATGCAGTTGGTGTAAAATGTATGTAGATGGTATCCTGTGTAGCATATATACTGTATTGCATGCAATGTCCTTTCTTGTATCTCCTATAAAATGGTACAGAATATAAAGAAATTTTCGGTACTCTGCACGGCGCCACGTTAAGCGTAACTTACCACCTTACACCGACAATGTGGCGTTGTCCAAATCATCCATGCCGAGCTGCCACCTACAGCCAAGTGTCTGTTTCCGAATGTTAGCGTTACCTGATATAAAAACAAAACAGGAACGGGATTAGCTAAAAGTGTTATCTATATAGGCCTACTTAACATTGGCTAAACTTAACTAGTTGATAATAAAATATAATTTTTTGTAAATATAATGTTTGCTCGCTACTGACCTTGAACTCCAATGCACTCCTTTCTGGGTCCTTTGAAAATGCTTCTTCTCCAGTTGGCAAAGCGTGAAAATGCTTCGATTTAGATGATTGACGTCATCGTGGCAAAAAACGAAGGGACGCTGGCGCAGAAAAAAATTAAATATTTAAACAAGAGAATTGCAAGCATTGCTCAACTATGAAATGCTGGCTTTCATTATGAATGTTAAATGATGTTTTATAATAAAAGATATTACTCCCAACCACCCTTACTATGCTTCTGATTTGTTAGGTGGCTTTAATTCAGGTTGGGATTATCCAATCAGACTCAAAGTGGCGAACCTTCCGGTATTATGTGTATTATGGCTGCGTGGCGATGTATGATCTGTTTCGTTTTGATCGCTTTAAGTATGAAGTCGCTCATAAGCCACATTAATTTATTACATGCCCATAGCTCAGAGTTTTGGGTTTTCTGTGAAATCAATGGTTGTCAACAAGAATTCTGAGTTTTTAACTAATTCTTTCACCACGTTAAACGGACACACCTGCCGTATTTGACGACTGGATGCCCACCAAGTGGATGGAGAAAACCACCCACACCCGCTATACTAGTGCTGGAAAATTTTGGTGTGTCAGTTTTTTCTGAGTGTTCCACTCCAGCAACGACCAGCACTGTGGAAGCCTCATCACATATCAGCCCACCAGAAACACCTCGGACAGAGCCCCAGTCGTATAATGTGGTAAGTTTCAATAAGAAAACTTCCCTGCCAGCATGTTCATGTAGTACCCACATGGGTTTAAGGTGGGTTACAAATGATTTATCTGGGCAATGGGCCGTATGAAGAGTTAACAAAATTGAGTATTATATGGGCTATCATGTGGTTTTTATTTGGGCACTAAGTGGGCTAATATGATTTTTAAAATTTTGTGCATGCAAATGTTTACCAACTGACCACAACTACAAGCATTTCCTAGTAGGTAACCAACCCAATAATCATGATGATTGTAATACTCCAATCTTCACTCAGTCAAGTAAGTGAACCAGCCTTCGTGGTGCAATGTTTGAGGAGCTGAGGAGTTAATTTATACTGTATATACCGTGAAAAAGAAAAGTTCCGTCGGTGCATATTTTCAAGAGAATAAAAAAAGATGTGTAAACTGGTGTAGTAAACTTTTCATTTAATAGACTAAATGAGTTAAACCTTTGTTCAAACAAGTTTTTATGGAGTTGACTTAAATTTGTTAGTCATTGGCATATGCATTTTTGTGTGACTGCAAGGTGCTACAGGTTTCCTCAAATGGAAGCAGGGTTTGTTAACACACTTCCAGGAGGATTTTTTTCATGGAGGCGTTGCTTTGCTTTAAGGTGAGAAACTTATACTGTTTGTTTTGTTTGTGTGTGATTAACAGTTTTAAAGTTATAATAATGCACAATGGCTTTGATTGCGCTGCTGTGTCCGTAGACTCAGATTTGCTTGCAAAATAAATAACACATGGATAGAAGGATGCTATGTGGGATTACAATATTCCATGAGCTAAAAAGTTGTACACGAAAAATAATAATAATACTTGTGAGCAAGTGTTGTAGTTTCTCTCCGTGTAAGTTCTCGGGGTCAGGATGAGAGTGTACATATTTATTTCCTAAAGCTGCGCAGTTGTGTGCTGCTGCGCACTGTTTGAGAACCACAGTTCTATAGCATCTCCGTGGCGGACTCAATTTTTGTCTGACAAGAAAAATACCCTTAGCTAAATCCTTTTAAAAATATATTTATTTATTTAAAAATAAATAAACATCTTCAGAGTCGCTATTTTCACCCTTGTGCATAATTGGCAAGTCCCTAAAACTGAGTATTAATTTCTCATACTCAGTCTGAAAAAAATGGAATTGATGCAATCCTACAATTCAAGCCAATAAACTCAGTAAGCCTAATTTCCAGAGAGGAAATGAAGAACATTATATTTTGTGCTGTTTATTGTTTCCTTCAGACATCAGGATTAGGCAACCCTCATCATAGAGTGCAAGAATTCATTCCATCCCTCCTATGCCGCTCTTGGCTCTACCTATAACATGCTACTTAGACCAGTATTATAGGATGAGCCACAAGTGGTGTTTAAAGATTAGAGCAAAATCCTGCAGGAAATCTGCACTGCAGGAGGAGGATTGCATACACCTGAATTAATTCATTTCCTATTTTATCTCTATTATTTGTTTATAGTCAGTCAGATTTGCCATTGCTAAATTGTAGCTGTCAAATTACAAGCAATTTGATTTTTGGTCTAAACCAGTTGAACTTCTTGACTTCAAGACTTTATTTATTGATTTGAGGCCATGCAATTTGCTTATTGGCTATTTACATTAGCCAAATTGGAAGATAGATATTATGTGTGCATGTTTGTGTTTTTTTTCCCCCAAAGGCTCTATATAAAAGAGGTCGGTGTCCTTCCGTCCCGTGAGTGCTACGCAGGCGCGGAGTTTCACACACGCCCCGTCCATTTTGCAATGCACCATGGGATTTGTAGTTTCGTTTTTCCAGGTAAAAGATGATTTTCTACTCCAGACTGTGCGATATCTTCTTCTTCTTTCCTACTGTATAAAACCGGTCGGGATTGTCCTTCCGTCCCGTGAGTGGAAAGCGTAGCGGTATTCCGCTTACTTACTACTTGCAGTTTGCGGTATAAAGCGACATGATGTGAGCAGAGTTCTGGTGCTCCCATCGTTCCCTTGCTTTTGTGCGAGATGCGCTGGAAAAATAGAAAAAATTATGTCTCTGGAAATAATTAATGTTGATGGAGTACAAATGCCTCACCGCGTAGTAAATATCAGGGGGGTTCAAAAGGGCGACCTCAATATAGAAAAAAAGTTTAAATTTCATCACAAGAATAACAGAAACTATGAGTATTAAAGTAATACTGCTCAAATGCAATATAACCAAATTAATGAGGTTGTATAAAATATCAAATTGATCTACATATTGAACTGCCTTAAGAAGTGGTCAACTTAAAAGTCGGTTGCCTTATTAAGGCAGGTGAGCCTAGTTTACTCTATATAACTAATGTGTTTTTGCTTTTTCCTGCCTCGTTTAGATGTACTGAAGAGCTTGTTAAAAATATACAGGATAGACAAGTGAATGATGTACAATTTTAGACATCAAATAGGATCGAAATTGTTTTTATTGCAGCACAACTGTGGATCATTCTTGTTTTTTGTAGAATTTTTATTGTTTTTATACATGTTTTACTTTACTTTTTTTAACTATGTCCTTTATTATTATTAATTTGCTATTAAACTTTATTTACAAATTATTTAACTGAATTTGTTTATTGTTATTAAATGATTTCATTAAATCATTATGTATTTTCGAATAATATTAAAGTACAGAAATAAAACCTTTGCATTATTTAATTTTATGTTTATTCTTATTAATAATATGATTTTTTGTGTTATTAGTTTATATAATAAAGAATATTAATTGTATTCATTGAATGGGCGCTTCATTCTTTTTTTTTTTTTGCGGGGCGGGGTTAGAAGTGGTGTAATATATAATAGTCCATGCAGCCCGCAATACATCCTTGAAATACCCACTTACAACCCATGCAGGAACATGTACAGTACGTACCATATACTGAAGTTGAACTATACCTCACGTAAACCCATGTGGAGCAACTGTGTTTAACCACAAGTTTCCCTCTTGTGACCCGCTTGGTATCTGTTATTAACCCATATGGGCATTCACATGTGGTGCCAATCTGGAACCTGCAGACAAAAGTTGGCAGGGCCCAGTGTGGTAACCCAGATGAGTGTCGCTTTCTAACTCCTATGGGACCAATGTAGAACTCAAGTGGATATGCTGGCTGGGTTGCTTGATATCTTAGAGCTCTTGTACAAGGTAGGGGTTAGGAACCTGCAAAATCATGCAATTACTCATTACCAGAACTACATACATAATCATAGCTAGTTACCCACATCTATACTGTTAAGAGGCTATTAATGTATTTATGTAAATATTTTTGCTTTTTACAATCATTATTAAAGGAAGAAACTGGTGTTCAAACATCTGTAACCAGACCTAATGTTACCAGATCTGCAGCAGATTTTGCAATTAATGTATGGGAACAGTGCCACTTGTCACAGGTAAGCTTGCACAGTTGGGTTCATAAATTATATATTTGATAGCCTGTTTGTAATGGTAATACCTTGCAATTTGTTAGTTTTTATACAAGCATGTCGTGGATCTCCTTGTTATGGAAATTCGGAAAAAAAAGACTAATTTTAATTTTTTTCCATAGAGAATGGTCAACAATATCATCTCGGGGGTGCAACAGTATCAAGCCAGTCTTTTGGATACTCTGAGGGACAAAATGAAAAGAGTGTTTGGAGAACACCCTGAGACAACCACTCCTTTTCAAGATGAAGTACTCGCTGTGTTTGATACTTTTCTTGATCCTTTCTCCATTACTGCATATGGACAGAATAGAAGTATTTGTGAACTTTTCAGTCCACTCAACCCAGAAGAAGTGGTAGTATCTCAGAAGATTTGTTGGGTGAGGAAAGGTTGTTCAAAGGTCATGGCCAAAAAAAACAACAAGTTTTTTCTATGTACCTCTAATTGAAAGTCTCAAGCAGTTATTATCCAATTCCAGAATATTCACCATGTTGAACACTGTACCACATACAGTAGAAGCAGAGAGGGATTCTTATATGACTTTACTGATGGGACTCGCTTTAAATCTCATCCTTTATATTCTGTAAGGCCTGATGCATTGCAAATAATTTTATACACAGATTAAATTGAAATATGCAACTCCCTAGGCTCACATGCTTCTACAAATAAATTGTTAATGGTTTACTATAGTTTAGGTAATATTAATCCAAAGTTTAGGTCAAAGTTAGCTGCAATAAGACTCCTTACTATTGCAAAGGCTAATGATGTTTCTCAGTGGGGTGTTGATATTGTTTTAAAAAGAATTCTAGAAGATATAATTCTGCTATACAATGGCGTTAAGATTGAAACCCTAAATGGTGAAATGGACTTGTTTGGTGTGATAGCTGTGATACCCTTATGTGGAGACACACTTGCCCAACATGAGCTTGCTGGCTTCAAAGAATGTGTTGGTTTTGCCTATAGCAAGTGTAGACAGTCTGAATGCACCTTTGAGGATATACAAAAACATTTTGAGAAGAACAAGTTTGTTGGAAGAACTCTAGAGAAGCACATTAGGCAGCGTCTTGAAATAGGCAAAGCAAGTAGTGATAGCTTGAAGGCATCCCTCAAAACTACTTATGAAATTAACAGAAGAAGCAAACTAGTTGATTTTACTGCATTTTATTTAATCAAACAAACTCCACAAGACATAATGCATGTCATTTTTGAAGGTGTTGCACCAATGAAAGTTAAGCTTGTATTGAAACACCTTATTCTGTGAAGACAGATGTCTTCAATTCAGCCATTCAAAATTTTCCTTACTTGCCTCTTGATATACGGGATAAGTCTTGTCCTGTTAGTGTCAGCACTTTGGCAGCTAATGACAACACATTGAAACAGTCTTGTGGGCAAATGTTAATACTTTTAAAAATATTCCCTTTTCTTATGAATAATGCAGACAGCGAGTATGTTAAATTTATTATTAAGTTGATTGAGATGGTTCAGATAGTTCTTGCTCCCATTATTTCTTTGCAAACTGTATTACGGCTCAAAAGTACGATTGAGCAACATCTGTATCAGTTTAGACAACTTCTTCCTGAAACTAATTTAATACCCAAACAGCATTACATGCTGCATCTTCCTAGTCAAATCAGATCTCTTGGTCAAGATTTTACAAAAAGAAAAATTGAGTTAAGAACAGATCGATCCCCACCCCTGAGAGAGAGAGCAAGCCAAATAACGTTAAATTTAAGGCTTGTAAACATACCTAATTTAAAAAAAAATAAAAAATTCTCTGTGCTTTATGAACTTATTTTAAAATATTACTGATTAGATCCTGCCATGTTTTGAAAAAAGTCTGTACGGATCCTCTGAGTATTTGATTTTTTCCAATTTCAAATAATATAACACATCGGTTTCCCACTGACTTAAAAGAGGAGAGTTTGGGTTCTTCCAGTTTATCAGAATGAGTCTGCGTGCCAACAGTGTAGTGAATGCAATCACGATTTGTTTGTCTTTCTCCACTTTAAACCCTCTGGAAGAACCCCAAACACAGCTGTTAATGGGTTAGGAGGGATTGTGAGTCCAAGGCTGTCTGACAGGTAATTAAAAATTTTTGTCCAGAATAATGTTAATTTGGTGCAGGCCCAGAACATGTGACCTGTTGAGGCTGGGACTTGGTTGCAACGTTCGCAGGTTGGATCATGTCCTGGAAACATTTTGGAGAGTTTTAGTCGAGACAGATGTGCTCGATATATAATTTTGAGTTGTATAATTGTATGCTTTGCGCATATGGAGCTCGAGTGAATTCTCTGCATTGCTGCTTTCCACTCCTTTTCTGATATATTAATTGAGAGATCTTTTTCCCAGTGTACTCTTGGATCTTTGAAAGGGAGGGATTGTAAAAGGATTTTATATATTGTAGAGATGGAGTCTAACTCCTTGAAATTGAGCAATAATTTTTAAAGCATGGTTGAGGGTGCAAGATGAGGAAAATCTGGAAGGTTCTGTTTAACAAAGTTCCTGATTTGAAGATAGTGAAAGAAATGTGTAGCTGGAATGTTAAATTTGGAATGTAATTTTTCATAGGATGCAAAGACATTGTCTATATAAAGATCTCTAAGCAAGTTAATTCCAAATTTTTTCCAGATATTAAAACTTTAAATTTTAATGAAGATTTGTTGGCATATGAAGTGGCAGTGCCCATTCTTGCCCAGACAACGGAACTAGTACATGAGCTTCTTGATTACAATTCATATTTTTCTATTAGTTTCAAAGGAAGTGTGTTTGTGCTGATAAAATATAATCTTTGTGATATTATTCCACATAATAGGCGATGGGATATACAGTAAATGTATCATGAGTTGTAGTTGAGCTCATAGGTTCTGTCTTCTGTATATGCAGTTGCTTAATTGTAGGATGTTAGTCACACGTTAGTGTTGTTTTTACAGCTTGTTGTACAGTCATAAAGTGGCTAAAAAATATATATTTCGGAAGATTTAGATGAAATACAAGATTCTTTAATTCATCCCAGTAAACTGAGCAGTTAAATTTTAAAATAAGCAGTTCATGACTTCAACATTTATAGTGATGTCCCATTTCAACATTCTTTCTAATGCTAGTTACAACTAGTTTGTAACATCCCCACAACATGCATAAGGCCGTCTCAGTTCTCTGGTTAATTTTTGGATCAAGTGGCATAAGCAGAATCCTACAAACTTTTACTGTTTCATTAGATACTATAGCAAATACATGTTTTCTGTGTTTCTGAACATTGAAATATTTTATGATAGCTCTTGCTTTTCGACTGACTAAATTTCTAAAATGTCAGGATCTCCCAAGTTTGAGCAGTGAAAATCTGTCTTTTCGTTTCCTTGTGGGTAAAGCAGGTTCGAGCATTACCTTTCAATAAAAATGTTTGTTACATTTTAAAATATGCCTTGTATGTCATTCTTAAATCAAGCAGTTTTACTTGAGTCTGTGTCACAGAATCTTGAAACAAGTTTTTTTTTTTTAATGAAAGAGAATGCCACAGATTATTTTACAAGTAAATTACACAGTTTTAAGATTACTTTACTAATTAAGGCATTAAAGATTCATTCATGATCATTTTAAGAATATACAGTGACCAAAGACAGAAACTAGTAAATAAATCTTTTAAAACAAGATAAACATTCTCATATTTCTAGATCTAAGATTTTAAATCTTGGCAAGCACAGAAAAATTTACAGTGTAACAATTATGTTAGACAGGAGGGGCCCACCTCAGGGCGCTGCACAGGGACCTTCAGCAAGCTAACTATGTGGCATTTAACAACAATATAAACAAAATAAGGTTGCCCCACAACAATCTAGTAAAAAAAGCTTTACATTACAGTATAATACAATTTATTTTTACATAAACCAAAATCAGGCAATTCAGGGAGAGACCCATTTCCAGGTAGGTTGGGTGTGCAGTCGGTATCAAAAAATGGGGTTAATATAATACAAAGAACAGAACACAAGTAATGTTTAATGCAATATAATAGTTCAATAATAGTAGTATAAGTACAAAGGAAAATGCAAGAGTAGATTATATCACATAGAGTCCTGGAGACCTCGGCCATCAAGCTGCCTCCACCCTACTGGCCATTCAACAACCGAGTCAGTGCTGGATCAGCTAATCTGATAAAAGGACCCTTCTACCCAATGATTCTAGTGCTCCTCTATCAGTGAATACTTTTCCTTATGCAAGAAAACAACTTGGCATTAGGGCAGTGGCACCAAAGTGCCACATCTGAATACAGAGAAGAGAAACAGAATAAGTGAGGGTTAGAAAAAAATTATAGCTAGCATAATACTTTTTTAAGTACTAAATGACACAACAGAGATGCAGTATGCACAGTTAATCAGCAGCTCTAGTCTAGTTATGCCAGGATTTGAAAGATGAGACTAAAGGGGCATCTCTAACAGTAGCAGGCAGACTGTTCCACAGATTTTGGGCCCTGTAACTAAACGCTCAACCTCCTACTGTTATTTTATTAATTATTTGAGTCATAAGCAGACTGGCATCTTGAGATATTAATGTATGCTCTGATTTGAAAGTAATGATGAGTTCAGATAAGTAAACCAGACTTTGGCCATTTAAGGCTTTAAATGTTTAAAGGAGGATTTTGAAATCTTCCCTAAACTTAACTAGAAGCCAGTGCAAGGACTTAAGAACTGGCACAAGGCACAAGAGAGAATTCCTCACAAAATTAAATATTTCACTCTAGGTTTGCCACTTCATTTTCAGAGTCCATATTTTACAGTTCACTCTGAAAAATGGATAATCACTGTATGATTGTGGCTTTAATTATAGAGTTGGTGTTTAGAAGCAGAGCAACTGGGGTGTTCCTCTTTAAAAGCAAAGGCACAAATGGCTCAAAAGCAGCTTTTAAAATACAAGAGGCCAGTGCTCCTACACCTTCAGCCCCTGCGATCCCAATATGGGCCTGCTATTCCTTTCTGAATTCTGCTGCATCAAAATGAGTCATAAATACACAATTTAATCATATCAGAGTTTTCTGTGAAATGAATTCATCACTGGTTTTACACTCAAAGCTCATAACAAAATCTAACAAACGTTAAAATAAATGACAGATTAAGGGTAGAAACTAAAATACAGTTTTACAAAAAGTCTTCTGTGTCTCTCAGGTAGCTAATGGAAGCAGGACCTGAGAGTCTTTGAGTGGAGGCCTTAACCCTGCAGACTGAAAACTCATGTGAGTGTAAGATACTATTGCAACGGTATAAGGGTTAATGTCATGCACATGCTGGTTGCCCAGGATTGCAAATAGGTCAACAGTGATTTAGTATTCTCGATGCTCATCATTCTCCTTTAACTTATAAAAAAACATGTACCTCTGTGCTTTGATCTGCCATTTCGATTTATGTACTTAACTACATCTAATCTCTTACGCCCTTATTCCTTCAATCCGGTCACATTTCTCAACCTTGAAAGCATACAGGAGATACTAACATTAAAATAATTTTGAAGGACCTTTTATCTTCCATTAACCTTAACATAAAGAGTTTAAGAGTAAAGAGAATTCAATACATGTTTTTTTTTCAGCAGCTGTTTGCAATCGGAGGGAATAAACGTATTGAATGTAGTGTCAGGAAATGATTTGGGACAAATATTGGACAGGAGAAAAATAAGAATGACAGACTGAGATAAAAGTGGAAGGTAAAAAAGGCAGTTGTTATGGCTTTGTTATATTTATAAGTTGAGACCTTCAAACGTAGCATAAATGTAGACCAGGACCATCACTGGCCAGCCCAGATAATGCTGACCCAGTCTAACTAACCCCCAACTACAAGCAATAGACTTTGGCCATAATAGACACAAAAATGGAGAAACTGGTTTAGTTAAGTTGGTTAAGTTAAAAAATAAATCAAAAATAAACTTAAATGCTCGAAAATATCTCACAAGAATGAGAAACCACAGAAAAATCCAGTGTGTGCCATTCAACAAAAAAGAATAAAAATGGTGCTCAAAAGCATGGAAAAGAATTGCCAAAAGGTAATCCTAATAATCAATATGCAGTAGATCAAAGAACTGGTATCAAGCAAAGAAAAGGCAATACTCAATACTCACAACCACTCCAAATGACTCAGAAGAAAACGCGCTAAGGCCTCTTGAAAAGTGGAATATATAGCCAGGGAAGAGGTCTCGGCAACAGTAACATCATGGTGGCCCTGCTTCTTGGGGAACCACCCACAGAGCACAAGGAAAGTCTGCACATTTGCAGAGACAATAGGACTGGATAATTACAAACAAAACTACTAAATATGAGAGAGGAACAAAACTCCGAAACTCAACAGGTATGTGGCATTTTGAGAATGCCTCACCCTAAACTACCCTATCTTATACTCTGTGTTCCCCGTCTGGTTATCTTTCATTTAGGCTAATTTTGCGAAACAAATGCACATTTTACATATATTTTAGCCTCTATATTTTTTTGGGGGAAGGAATGCTACAAGGGTGTTTTCACATGTTAATCAAATTTAATGTACAGCATTGTTAATTATTAAGAAAAAAATCTGTTTCAAAATTTGTATCCAAGACTAAATATATTTTTTAAATGCACTGTACATCTCATCATCATGATATTTTGGTGTTTATTCTTATTGACAACTATCATTAAAATCCCATTGTTAAAGATCCATCCATCCATTTTCCAACCCGCTTAATCCGAACACAGGGTCATGGGGGTCTGCTGGAGCAAACCCAGCCAACACAGGGCTTGTGAGAATTTATGGCAAGAAGGTGTTAGGGAAAATATTGTGTAAATAAAAAATAGTTGTGAGTCACTGCTATAAAGGAATACAAAGGATGTCTATCTTCGGATTCATTTGTAACAGTGACACACCTATTTTATTTACAGAGTATTTTCCTTAACAATGGTTTAGGAACAAAATCTAGCCAGTGGATCAGATATAACATAACATTCTCAAAATGTCTTAATCCAATTTGTAGTCTTGGTAATTAAGGTTTATGCTGACAGCACTTTGCAGGAGGCAGGAACCAACCAAGTCTGGGCTTAGTCCATCTAAGAGCCCACTTACACAGGCCCAATTTACTTCAATTTATCCGGGGATGCGGGATTAAAAGCCACACAGCCACTAGGAAAATGATTTGAACACAAGATGCTACTTTCGTGGAGCAGTAGGGCTAGCCATTGTTCCAGCATGCTGTCCTTATATCAGAAATAAAAGATGTTAATTTGATTAATAAAAGCAATGCTTTATTAGTACTAAATGAAGACAAAATGCCGGAATACAAAATGGAAATGAAGTATGCGGTAGCAATGATACATCAATTGTATCATTTTCCTCTTCATTTCTGTTATCACTAAAATAGAAGAAATAAAGAAACAGAAGAAACAAAAATAAAAAAGGACAACAAAAAGTTACCTTCTGGTTTCTTTGATTTCAGATTTCATCTCCTTTTTTGTATGTCTCTTGGTTTTGACACTAGATGTTCCTACTATGATTATGTAAAACATGTACAATTTCCAACTTACATAACACTGAAATAGTGCACTGTAGTCAATGAACATTCACATTTTCATTTGCCAAAAATGTATGTATGTTAACTACAAATAGTTATTAGTTTAAATGTTTTAAATGCTTTATATTTCAAACCAAATATCTGATAATAGTAGACAGTAATGTCCTCATTTGCAGTTTCAACCAAAATTAGTATTCATAAAGAAACAGAGAAAGGATGTTCGAAGTGGGTGTGTTATTTTTCTCACAAAATGCATAAATTATCAGGTACATTTAGCTAACAATGTTTTAATGTATAATATTATTGAAATATGCCTTCAGATTAACAGTTTTTGTTTGTTTTTGTATGCCATAGTAGCTCAGTGGTTACTTCAGCTACCTCACAGCTACTGAGTTCTGGATATGAACCCTGGCCCACCACTGTTAGCATGGAGCATGTGTGTTGTCCTGTGTGTACTTTCTTGTGTCTTGGGTTGTTCTTATTTTATCTCTACATACCAATGACATGCACGTTAATTTAATTTGCAACTCCAAATTGGCCTGCTATAATTGAGTGTAAAATTTTGGAGGTGTACTTGGTGTTCTCCCAGTATTAGCCCCTCACTTTGGTTGTTTGTTTTTTAATAAGGGCACCTATTTGTGTTTTATTGGTATTCTTGTGGAGTTCTCTCCTTTAGCAAAATAAAAGAAAGAAACTTCCAAAGTGTATTTAAACATAACATGTAATGATTGGCCAGGTACAATTATGGTGGGTACACAGTTACTGAATTTACCATAAAATCATCAGATCAGTTTTTGATACATGGGTAATTAAGTCTATGCATCAGTGTTCAAATATGTGTTTGGTGATATTACTTTTGCTTAGATGCCTTTATGCTTCATCAATAGCAGCTACGCACCTGGGGAGAAGACCATTTTTTGAAAGATGAACTGAAATAGATCTTGAGTAAACAGACCATCAAACATCAAACATTTTGTTTTTTAATTTTATAAATATACAAACTCAGAATTGCAATCAAAGTGGCTACACGTCAGGACTACAAAGTAATGTCTAATCTAATCACATTTACATTTTTACTTCCAGATCAACATAATAAAATCAGTGCTTTGCTTTGATCACAATAACAAGCAGCCTGCCATTCAATTACATGCAACTCAAATTGATTCAACTCTCTGACATGATATAAAGACTTTTAAACTAGTTAATATCTATAAGGCAACCAGTCCAGATGAAATTTTAAGGAATTTAAAAAGACCCACAACAATTAGCTGACATCTTCAGTGACATCTGAGAGAAATTGTGCCCCCTACTTTCTTCAATAGTATCACAATTATCCTTGTTACTATGAAAACAAAAGTGGACTGTCTGAATTACTACAGACCAGTCATTATTTTATTCAAACAATGCTTGTTCCAGATAAGCAGAGAAGAAGTTACATAACATGATATTCTAAATAAATGTCAACAAAACAAAATTACAAGATTTATAAAAAGTTTGTTCATTCAGAACTACAGTTGAAATCACTCTAATCATGATGAATTTTTGAGAGACTAGTGCTAGGACACATGAAACAGAATATTCCAAATAAACGTGATCACTTTCAGTTTCCATGTCCTCATAGCCAGTACACAGAGGATGACGTATCTCCTGCGCTCTATACCATCCTGGCATATTTAGATAATAAAAACTGTTATACCTGTGTCCTCTTTTCAAACTAGAGCTCAGCATTTAACACTGCTGTACAGGCAAAACATATTACGAAACTCTTCAATTTAGGACTTCGCATACCCCTGTACAATTTTTGATTTTGACATATGTAGACTGGAAGCATCAGATTCTCAATTCTTAAAACAGAAACTCCACAGATTCATGTGTGGAACCCCTTTTTCTACTCTTTGTTCATAACCAATTGACTTCACCATTTGTGGATTGACAGCATAAAATCCCTTATGCTGACCTTCAACACAGGAACTTCATAGGGGCATGTGTTGAACCCCCTGTTGTACCCTTGTTCCTGTATTTATGTTTTATTTTGGATTCTAGAGCTTCTGAGCTTATTAAGCCCTTGCAAAATGTTACTATGAAACTAAGTGTAACATTTAGAGAAGATGAAACTAATTTTGTAACAAAGAACACTTCATAAAACAGTAATAAAATGATTTCAGTACTTAAGTAGTAGTGCTTGAAACTTTATAACGTGTGCAGAATAAACCCCAGTCACAATGTACAACTTGATCGCTGAGACACAAATGAGAGTTGAGCAGCACACACTCCTTCCTTATCTCTGAGCAGTGCTCCTGGCAGATCTCCATGAACTGTTTGCCTGCTCTCATCCTGCTGCCTCAAAAGACTTTTGTTACTCCAGCTTAAACATGGATATCATCATAAATTAGTCAGTTGCTTGCTTATTATTTTCCCTAGACAAAAATTGAATACAACCTTTTTTTTCATCATAAATCATAAATAATTGTTCAGAAAAGAGGGAATAGATTTTTAATGTGATCAAATATTAAAGAATTATTAGATTGGATAGAATTGAGTGGCAAACATAAAAATCTTGTTCTTTTTCAAGACACTTAATATTTAACATTTCTCAATAATTATTGTGGTCAACATGAACACCTGAAATTGATGTTGTTTTGTTATGCAATAATCTCTAATTCTTTTGAAGTAAAAATCAAATCGACATCATGTTATGTTCTGGAGATATTGAGATTAAACAGCGCAAAGGTCCAGCTAAAGTGGTAACTCTTAGTGAGATTTTTTTTTCCTATATATTTATACATTGAAAATCTATAATGTTATTTGACTATATTCAAAGTTAGACTTTCTCAGAAATAACTGTGGTGGTTTTTGTGTGACACGCATATAGAAATTAAATGTTATATGTATATACAATATAATAATAATCATTATGCCCTACTGTAACGGTTGCTACATATTTTATGTCCTGTATCTGTTTCTGCCCCTTGTTTCCTTTAGAATATATGTCCTAGGGATTGTGAAAAATCCGTGATATATATTTAGATATGCTTACATTTAAAATCTGCGACGGAGTGAAGCCGCGAAAGTCGAAGCGTTGTTTTGGGATTTGTTGACAATGCAGCTTTCAGTGGCAACTATACACACAGCCATTTTAATTTTAAACATAACAACATCAACTTCATGGCTCTTTACCTGGATAGAGAGCAGATACCCAGTAAGCCTCTGCAGCCTGATTTTGCTAATGGTCACTGTGTCAGAGAATATTTTCAACTGGTGGAAACCGCAGACAAGAGGATGAAAAATAAGGCACTGTTAGTCGATCGTGAAGAGTTTACTAAAAGCTATTCACTTTTTGCATTCATCCTAAGCCCTAATATGGAATTAACAGGGTACTATTCACTCATCAAAACAGGCAACCTCAGGACTGAAATAATATTTGCTGACACACTGCGACATACAGTGAATATGATTGTGTATGCTGTTTTTGACAACATCATTGAAATTGACATGCGTCGGAAGTTATTTACGACTACAGTTAAGCCATAGACATGTTCAGACATGCAGCCTCTGGACACTGAGCAGCGCAGGGCCACCCTTGCATCTGGGCCACTGACACGCATCCATTTTCTGGATGTATTCCCTTCAGATCAACTGCCCAAGGAGAAACTGGTTGCCAGACCTCTGTTTATGATCGTAAACACAGACCCCCATGATAAACCCGGAAAGCACTGGATTGCAATTTACCTTGGAAAAGCTGAATTTTTTTACTCGTATGGAATTCCCTCAGGTTCTGAAATATTTCCCAAAGTTATTATGACATTTTTGAAGATTAACACTAACTGCATCACTTATAACAGTATTCAGTTACAGGAGTTTCTCTCCATTAGCTGTGGTCACCACTGCTTTTTCTACTTGAATCAAAAAAGCAAAGGACTTACCATGGACCAGATATTGGATTTGTACCCAGGAGATGTTCATCTAAATGACCAGATATTTTCATCAAATAAAAAGGGGACAAACTGGAAATATGAAACTGGATATGTTTACCCAGAAATCAGAAATAAGTCAGTCATGTGTTTGCTTTTGCTGAATATTATATGTAGAATATTATATGCAGAATATCATATGCTGAAAAAAAAAGATGTTGCAACTATGTGTATTACTTTTGGTTGAAAATAAATAAATAAATGAGATATTAATCAACATAAACGTGTCTGCGGTTATTATAGTGAATCATCCAATAATCAGACAGAGAAAAATTAAAGGGTCTGTATGTATAAATTTTTATTTATTATTTATTTTTTAAATGTTCACACAGTAATTACACATTGCAACAGTATTTTCACAGAGTTAACAGAGTCATGATACAATCAAACAAACGAAATGATCTAAATGAAAATAATAGTAATAATGTACACTAATAAAACACTGTACATTAAAGAAGTTGCTAGTGTAATGGGCTAGAACTCAGTATTATAAAGAAAATAACATTTTGGTATTTTGCTCAGTGTAATGGGCTATAAATCAGTGTTTTAAAGAAAAGGCAGAATTTCTGGAAAATTCTGCTACAGGTTATTGCGGAAGGCTATCTACAGGACGTAAATATTTACCTGTCTTGCTAAAGAGTCACCTGCTTTGAATAGTCAGACTGCTTTGATTGAGTATCTCGTCTACATAGAATGTGGGGATACAAAACTGTCTGCTTCCTTGGAAAATTGGTTTCTAATCAAGGACTCAAAGTAAATGTGTTTACACTATTTGTTATGCAGAGGAAATTGGCTTGCACCATTGTTTTCATTGATTGCCATGTTGATCTATGCAGAAATTGAAGTATATATATTTCTGGTAAAAGGAGAATAAAGAGAACAGAGAAGTATGGTCTGAGACTCGGGACTGCTGTCTGTTTCTTTTAAGCTTTACACCATATCGCTGTGGCTACACCCTGTAGCAACAGTGGCTTGTACCTGGTCCAGGTTCCCCTAGGCCTGAGGCCGGTAACAATTGGGGGCTCAGCCGGGATCAAACTCTGTCATGGAAACAGTCATCACTACACCTGGTACTTCCTGTTGTGAAACTTCAGGGACAACTCCTGTAATTGTGTCATCCAGAGAGCCCAGCTTCAGGTACAGAAGGGAGATGGCAACATCCGGACCACGCATGATGCTGATCTGGGATATCCATAAGAAATTAATATTGATGGATTACAATCAACTCAACCTTCTGGCTACAAGTATAGGAGATGAAGGAGATGAAACTGTAAAACTCTCACAACTAGGTGAACAAGAACTTTATTATTTCCTTTTTGATTATGTTAAGAGTGATAAATTGAGAAATTTGGAGGATGAAGGCATGTGACACCTACTTCATCTCCAGGATACAATTTCACAACTCCTAACCAGAAAGGATTTCAACCCTGCTAGGAGTATGGATTGTACAGGTGTTACCACTGGAGGGCTGGATCAAGATATTCATTCGAGCCAAGCTAAACATTTTGGCAGAAACTTTGAAAATAGGAGGAACTCTGTGGACTTGGAGAAAGGATGTCTTCCTTACAGGACTTCAGATCAAGTGGTAAGACTCACTGATGTTGCTACTTTTCTACCTCGTAGGGAGTTCAAAGTCCATGGTGGGCAAATTTATGATGGGGGCTCTGAAATGTCATACAGTATCCTTTGCTAACAAATAGATGTAGGGTTACATGAGGGATTTTCTGAGTTTGAAGTTGTTAAGTCTGTACTAAAAGTAGTTAAACCAGGTATCTTTAAAAAGTTTCTCATGAGTAGAGATGATCTCACATTAGATAAGCTCAGACGATTTCTTTGGTTACTCATTAGGGATAAAAGCAGCACAGAACTGTTTCAGGAACTGAGCAATACAAAACAACAAGATAGGGAAACACCTGAACATTTTGTATATAGGATAATGGATCTTCGACAGTGCGTGCTGCAGGCATCAGAACAGCATGGAGCTGAATTCAGTTATGACAGAAAATTAGTTCAGGGTATATTTCTTCATACCCTTTATCATGGGTTCAATGAAAAAAATAACAACGTCAGATAAGACATAAAACCATTTCTTACTGACTTGAAGGTGACTGATGATATAATTCTAGAGAAGATAACTAAATCTACCAGGGGGGGCAGAGAGAATAAAGCGTCTTCACACTCTGAGTGAACATAGGTCAGTCTCTGTAAATTCAGTACAACAAAAGGACAGTTCTCAGGCTGATCATACTGAACTTAGTCAAGCAAACAATAGAATGCAAAATGACAGTACAGTTATAAAGCAGTTAACTGCTCGAGTGTCCGAACTAGCAAAACAATTTGACAAGATTGTGAACCATAACGAAAATGATAATTTGAAAGTTCTCTGTGGACTTTCTGCATCTTGAGCCAAGTAAAGGAGGTTATGAATATCTTCTGGTTCTGATTGATCACTTCACTCACGTTGCACAAGCATATGCCATCAAAAACAAATCTGGAAAAATTGCAGCTGAGAAGATTTTCCAAGACTTTATTCCCCGTTATGGATATCCTGCAAAGCTGCACCATGACCAGGGGCGTGAGTCTGAAAGCAATTTATTTCAGAGGCTCCAACAACTATCTGGAATAGATCACTCCCGCATCACCCCCTGTCATCCAAGGGGAATAAAGTAGAATGATTCAATCGAACTCTGCTTCAGATGCTCCGAACCTTGGAAGAAGAGAAAAAGTCAAAGTGGACAAATTACCTACCACAAATTGTGCATGCATATAACTGTACAAGACGAATCAACTGGCTATTCACCATTTTTCCTCTTGTATGGCAGAGCTCCAAGATTACCTATCAATTTGTGTTTAATCTTACAACTGACAATGAGGAAACAGACAGCCAAGACTTTATGCAAAATGGGCAACCAAGATGAAAGAAGCTTACCAGATTGCTGCAGATAACAGTCGGAAAGCATCGGCCAAGGGTAAGCAGTATTATGACCGTACAGTGAGGGGCGCTATTCTTCAACCAGGTGACAGAATCTTAGTCAGAAACCTATCTGAGAGAGGAGGCTCAGGAAAACTCCGTGACTACTGGGAAAAAGAGGTATGTTGTATTGTGGAGAGAATTAAAGACAGCCCAGTGTACAAGGTTCAGCCAGAAGTTGGTAGCAGAACACCCCGGATACTACACCGCAACCTCCTGCTGCCTGTTAATGACTTACCTTTTGAAAAAGACACTAAATCGAACACAGTGAAAAGGAAAATGCAAAGACCAGCAAGAACAAAGAGTGAGACACCAGACTCAGCGTCTGATCACTCTGATGCGGAAGCAGAAACCTCATATGGCCCCCGTCGCTTTCCTGCACATGTCAGATCTGAGGTAATAGAATCTGAGTCACGCTCCAGACTCAGAGCCAAGACCCGAGAGTTCTACCCTGAACCATGACAACCTGACAGAAATCCTTTACAAGGAACATCAAGGGAACAAGGGCTGGAAATGGAGAGCAGTGTTGCTGAACCCCAGGTGGAGAACATTGATGAAGTAGTGGAACACACAAATGGTCAAGAAGACCTAGCAACAGAACACCAGAGTGACAGAGAAGGGAACACTTTAAGATGATCGGCTCGCACTGTAAGACCCAGAGAAGTATTCACATACTACAGACTGGGGCAGCCATCATACCAGCCTTGGAATCCTGGTGTCCTTGCAGTTATACAGAATCCTATGTATCTGTTGCCAAGCCACACAATAGTGTATCCAGCATACCCAGGATTTGATTATTACCTAAGACCACTAATAGACACTGAAGCAAAGGCTGGGCCTTTGGTGCAAGATGTCAGGAGACATCTCAAAAAAGTAGGGGAGAGTGTAATGGGCTATAACTCAGTATTATAAAGAAAATAACATTTCTGTGTTTTGCTTAGTATAATGGACTATAAACCAGTGTTTTAAAGAAAAGGCAGAATTTCTGGAAAATTCTACTACAGGTTATTGCTGATGGCTATCTACAGGACATAAATATTTACCTGTCTTGCTAAAGAGTCACCTGCTTTGAATAGTCAGACTGCTTTGATTGAGTATCTCATCTACATACAATGTGGGGATACAGAACTGTCTGCTTCCTTGGAAAATTGGTTTCTAATCAAGGACTCAAAGTAAATGTGTTTACACTATTTGTTATGCAGAGGAAATTGGCTTGCACCGTTGTGGACGGGTTTTGTGTCATTTTCCGAATTAGAATTTCTGTATTTTTCTGGTGTCTCTGAGAGATGAATTCCAAAACGTCTCTTATGACAATATCATCCCTGTCAGTGGTTGGGTGCAATGATGTGGTCTCGGACAGCACTTCAGTTTCTGGTAGAATGAGAGTCAATGTAGACTTCTGTGATTCACGTTGTCTCAATAGACTCCGATATCTCTGCAAAGTATGAAAATACAGTTCCACTTTTTCATGCGGTGATAGGGCGCTATTTTGTAAAATACTCCTCATTTCATGGTCAAGCATTTGCATAGTGTTTTTTGTTATATCTGTTTCTTTACCGGCAGATGTTTTGATCTGCTCCAGTTGTTTTTCTGGTACAGGATACATTTTCTCAGCGTGCCCCATTTACTGATTCGCAATTAGACTGGTGAGTAAAGGGATCGCTATGCCGAGGAGTTCAGACTGATCCACCAGACTGAATTATAATACATTTCTTTCATTTAAAAGTAACTTTTTTATGGCTTAGATTTTTTTATAATAATGTGTTTCTTTTTAAGAATACAAATACCTGTATGTCTGGAATTTAAAGGTAAGCTACCCTTAATTGCATTGAGTGCAATTTCACAAATAGCCAGAATTAAATCGTCAGAAGCTGCACACAAAATGGACTTTCTCTGTTTTGGTTTTGCCTTTATAAGCAATCGCATCAGTTGTAAATTTCATTTAATCTTGGAGGACATGGTGTTCAGGATGATGTATTTTACAAAATGACACCGGGCCGCTAAAAATCACATTTTTTAATTCTTTGGCTTTTTAAACACATAAGCCACTGGGCACTGCGATGGGTATATGGCTGCTCTGAGACGAAAGTCATATGGTGTGTTAGTATTTAAATCTACCAGTAGAACGCCAAATGCCAGCTTAGCGGAATCCTCATAAGCCTCGAGAAAGTAATGCCACCTTGTGGGGTACATCTGATGGGCCAATATTGATATCTGTTGCCTGTGTCTCGGATTCTTAAACACAACAATTTATTTTGCATTTAATGCTATAGTTTGGCTCTGTTTTCCCTGACAAAACATATTCTGAACAATATAGATTACGCTCAAATTTCTATGATGAACATACTTTGTGAATGCCAATTCCAACTCATTACTTCTACAGGCAGATTGCATGAGATCATTGATGACAACTAAGTTTATTTTACCACGGGGCAACAATGCGTCATTTAGGGAGTCAGGGAGACCTTCTATAAATTTTATACATCTGAATTTTTTCATCAAATCTGCATAGAGAGGTTACAAAATGGAATAATAATACAGGATATTGTTTGGTTGGTTAGTCATCATTTTCATCAGATTCTAGTAATGTTTTCACAAAAAAAATTTTCCACTGTTGCTCAGCCTGCTTAAGATACAGGAAAATGGGACTTGTAAACGAACGTCCATTATTATTTATTTTATTTTTCTCAGAATAATTGCCAAAAGGTAACAACGTAAAATGTTTAGTTAATACACGCTTGTCATAGACAACTTTTTGTGTTTTTTTATTCTTCTGGTTTCTATATGCCAGCTGCGTTTTACCCTTACAATACCAAAACTTCAACTTTAATATCTTTATGTTGTGAAGACACGTTTATATTTTCTGCATAGTCAAATACCAGTTCTTTTAAGCTTTCAAAATTCATCTTTTCACAGTTCTTAACATTTAATGTTATACCTTTAACTTTTAGACAGGTTTCACCGTTGGATAGCTTGTAGCCATAACTTTTAGGCCCACTGCTTACAAATTCAGTGATGTATTCATTCGTTTGTAACGCTTGTCAATTCTCCTAAATAGCACCCTGTTTCTGGGTCCCATTCATTTGCTCTGGAAATATAAAGAATTCAATCTGTGTCATAGTATAGTATAGTATTCTTTCGTTCACTTTATTTAAAAGATTATACAACTCTAATCGTGCATAAGCTGGAGTAAAACTCGCAATAAATATGTCTACATTGGATGGTGTGCTGTAACGATCTTTATAATAAATCACAAGTAGATACCTCATAGTTTGGGGCAAATAATAATTCAAACAGTTTTTCTGGATCCGTAACTAAAGATGTATGGGCAAATTAGGTCTTTGTGCAAACTTACCCCATAAGGAATTTAAAAAAAGTTTTGTAATTTGTCTTCTGGACAATTTTTTTTTAAATTAGGTGCTCGCTTAATTGTACACCTTCTTTTTCATAAAACATGGATACATACTGTGTACGGTCTTCTGTATTCAGACAGCTCTCAGGATAACCCGAAGATTCTTGCTTTGCTTTTAAATGGGCATTAATATACTCTGAAAAAAGTTAATTAGAGCTTTGTTCAAAATGCCATATCTCATATATGCTTTCAATTTTGTACCCCTGCTGAATGGCTGCAAACAATTCCCTTGTTGTCCAGCAAATGGTAAGCGCTCTTTCCTCGTGAGAGTGCATACACTGGGTCTGCTGCTGTGCTACAGCACAAGTGTAAGTATAATTTTTTGTTTATTTTGCATGGCAAAATAGGGAATAGAAGATTTCTGGGTGGATACACAGTCATCCAGGCTAATCCGAAATACGCTTCTAGTGGTTCAAAATCCTTATAAATAATTTTTGGATGACCAATTGGATATCTTTTAGTTTTATTCGCATAAGGATATAACTCATGAAACCATAGTAATGGAATTTTTCACCAGCACACACCTTGTAATATAAACATGCTGCATTTGTTCGACTGCCAAAGAGAGATTCTCTAGGGTTCAATGGCAAAGCTATGGTTTGCTTACACAAAAATGTAAGTCTAAACATAGCCATACAAATGCTCACTAAAGTAACATATTGAAAAGGATCAATAGATAATATTTTGTATTTGACCTGAAACTGCTCGTCTAAATACATCCATCCATCCATCCATTATCCAACCCGCTATATCGTAACTACAGGGTCACGGGGGTCTGTTGGAGCCAATCCCAGGCAACACAGGGCGCAAAGCAGGAAGCAAACCCCGGGCAGGGCGCCAGCCCACCGCAGTCGTCTAAATACAGACGTGTCGTATTGGTCATCTCCATAAACTCTTGCCTGAACAAGATACAAGCAGACCTTAGAATCTCTACATCTAAGCGACAGTGCATTTTTAATTCCTTTTGAAAATCAAATATGTCATTCTTGTATTTAGAATACCATAAAAGAAATTCTTTCTTCTCATCTGGGATCATACTTTTCACACCACAAAATTCTACAGCCGGTCTAGGCCTGACATAATTTTGGTTTTCAACAGTATTAAAAAAATGATTAAAATATCCTTTTCCTCCTTTAAAACCCAAAGCCTGTGGTAATTTACACAATTTTGATGCTAGAAAGTTCAAGGAGTCTATGAATCGGATGTTTAAACCTTTCACTGATATCGACATGATTGTTCCACTGATCGTTAACAAATCACTTTTCATTTTTTCTTTTAGTAATTGACTAATGCCGGAGATGGCTGGGGTGGCGACCCGGCCGGGACACCCAGGAGGACCGGAGGAGGGCTTGCGCCTTCCCCAGACCATGTGGGGGTGACCGCCCTACTTGCTTTGGGGACCACGGGTACAGAACTTTGAAGCTCAACCCTGTAGAAGCCCGTGCTCACCGCCAGGGGGCTCCCCGGTGCCTTTGGAGCCCTGGACCTCAGCACTTCCGCCACACCCAGAAGTGCGGACCGGGGACACCCGGAGTGCTACAGGATGCGCAGCCGGCACCTCCGCCACACAGGGGAGTTTTGGCAGAGGAGTGTCAGGAAGCACCTGGAGCCCATCTGGGCATGTATATTAGGGGCCGCCTCCCTCCATTCAATGGCTGGAGTCGGGAGAGGAGAAAGACAGAGCTCAGAGGAGAGGAGTGGAGGCGGTTAGAAGAGGAAAAGGCATTGTATTGAGGCCAGGACTTAAAGGGGTGATTGGTGCTGCGGCACTGGGTTTGTGCACTTCATTATCTGTAAATATAGTGAAAATAAATGTGTGTGGTGAAAACATCATGTCTACCTGTCTGTGCCCGGGCTGGTCCCCACACTAATTACAAAATAACTGTCATAGGATTTTGCATTGTGTGCAATAAAAGTGTAATTCTTAAACTTTCTATCTACAAATGTTGATATAAATCTTTCAACACAATCGTTTCCGGTAAACTCCCAGCTTGTGTCACCATCCATGTGTAAAGCGTAAATGTAATTCAGTTCGTGTATACCAGTGTCTTGCCGACATTCAAAATCATAAAATATATATTTTTTCGATGCCGGGCTCTTTAATAAAGGTTGCATATAACATAAGTGAATGTTGCAGCTTGTGATTGTTTCTTTACAATGAGGGCATAGCTTTGGCTTGCAAATGTGGGTAAGGGGTATGTAACACTGACAACAAGCGCAGTATTCTTTTCTATGGCATGTTCATTTACTTTGGTGTTTACCGAGGCATTTGTTTGATTGACAGATGATTTTGAATATCGGACAACTAATCAAACAGCCTGTTACTTCAATGCAAGTAGCATCATGGCATGCCCTACACATACTAAGACAATCATGACAATCTTTGTGAGAATAAGCGGCATGGCAAATTTCACAAAAATAATTAGCCCTGATAAATTTCTTCACTTCTAAAATGCCGCAATAATGTTCGCTGTGTAATAGAAGAAAGAGTTTGGTGGCGTAGGACCTGTTGTGAAATATTTCCACATAGTCTCATGCATGTATAGCACTTTTATAGAAACATCTAATAGATGCTCAAATTTTTCTATATCTGAAAAAGATATTTTCTTGTCTTATGCGTATGCATTTGTCTAGCTTTTTGCAGGATTTCGCTATCTGGTCTGTCTTTCTGCCTGATTAAGCGACAGACAGCGCCTGCAAAACACAAATTATTCCGATGTGAGAGATCCACTAATAGACGTTGTTTAGTGTAAATAATTTTACTGAAGAGCAATGTGTTGATTCTAATCCTTGCTCCGCCATGAATGTTTTTCACAATGGTTACTATAAAGCAAAGAGACGAATCTGTATTAATTTCTGTATTAATCTGTATGCTTAAAAAGCTTATAGAATCAAAACTGTCGAGATTCTTTTTTTGGTAATAAAGATTGTTTTGCAAACTCGGGGAAATAAGACACAATTGAATTGGCTAACGCTAGGGTGCACTAAGCATTATGCATGGACAACTGGCGCTGCAGATCACTGGTCCCTATTGCTTGTAATGTGAACGCAAAAATATATATAGACCCCCGAATGGTATTAACAAAGAAAGAAATTGTTAAACAACAAATGTTTTTCTTTTTGAAAAAGACTGAAGCACCTGCTGGATGCATCACAACCTTTGATGAGAAAAAGACTGACACACCTGACCTAGATGGCACGACCTTCGACATGGTGAGTCTGGACTTTAAGAAATTTCTATTAAGTCTATTTGCATGGCTGTACAAAATAGGTTTTCATTTTATTTTAACTTGACAGATTGCATGTGGGGAACCCAAGTATTACACGAAAGAAGTACTTTCAGCAACTTTGAAAGGTCTTATCGATAAAAAGAAAGATGTTAAAGAATTAATTCGTGACATTGAAAGTCTTGCTGAAAGAATGCCTGGCTTAATGGAGTGTTTCCTTTTTTCAGAGAAAAACCATAACGGCTATTTCACATCTGACTAGATGTATCTATAGATCAATAGGGAATACCGTTCCTGTAAGGACACGTGATACATTTTTGTGTCTTTTAAGACGCGTGGATTATATCTGCTCCAACAGTAATGATGATTCTGTTGAGAAAGCTATCCAGTTGGCTTCTGAAATATTGTCCAGAATTCTTTTATGTTGTACTGATAGCCCATTAGGAATATGTATTTTTTGTGTGGGAATATAACTTTTCTTTTTTCCCATATTAGAGTGACTTTAAGATGGCTGGTGAGGTCTTTAAACATGTTGTAAAAGATTGTTCAACTTCAAGTCTGAAGTCTCAAGACCTGTGTGTAATTTCCCAAACACTTGTCAGCCATTGCAGTCACAGAGCTGGATTGATTTTAATGAAGCATTTTGTAAAGTCTGTTGTAGCTTATGTGGTCAGTACCTATGTAAGAGATGTATTAACGTGGTCTTGTTTAGCATGCCATTTGGGTGACGAATCTCAGGATGGGCACACTTGTCTTTAACTAGAATCTGATTCTGAGGAAATGCACCCTTGTGTTTCCAGCATCTGTTAATAGATAAGTAATAAAAGATTAATACAAACAGTGTTTTCTATGGTTAAACCTTTGTGTGGATTAAGAATTGTGAAACCGACAAAAAATCATATTCTCAACTGTCTGAAGCAGTTTGTAGCTGTAGTAAACACTTTTCAGCTTATGCAAAAGATGCACCGTGCAACAAAGCGCAAGATTCGGATAGTAGCTTTTGAACTTGTCTCTAATCACCATTACAGTTATTTTTTACAACCAACATCGATTTACAGAAACCTAAACAAAATGCATTATCTATGCTAAACAAGACCTGTTTGGGTTATATTTTCTGTTGACTAACTGTTGTATTTTGTTTTGTTTTTGTTGTCAGAGGAACCAAGACTCGGCAGCTAGAACAAGGAAAACCAGGTCCCAGCCCAGCATGACACATAATATAACATATAGAAGATTTTCTCCTTATATCTGCTAGAAAAAGATTCATTATGACCATAATTGGTCGCTCAGTCGTCTGGGCTTATGTGTTTAGTTCTGTTGAACATTTAGGGGAAAAATGTGCTGAATGTCAAGAGGAGAAATGGATACCAGATGGACACATTTGTAATATTTGGTTCTCTAAACCATTTATTGCATATAAACATAGCCTATTTATGCTCCAAAGGGCTAGAAAAGATAGACTTGTGTCCTGTGTGCATGCTTTGTTAAAAATGTATAATCTCCCTTGTTTTCATAAAGCTATCAAGAATGATGTAGATGATATTATAGCTGAATTTGAACTGGGAGAGATACCCATACACACAACTGATTCAGCCTGTGAAGACCAGCTTTATGTGGTCGGCTCTGTTCCAAACAAAGAAAATAGGCTTGCATAATTTAGTGAAATACAAATATATAAAGTGCTGTATGTGCTGGCTTAAACATTTTATTTTAGGTGTATTACCAACTCACTGATGGGTTTGGACCTGGTTTGCAATTTGATTTGTGTTCTCATACATGTATACATTTCTTCTGTTTTGTTTCTTTTCAAGTGAATTGCTAATCTGTATACAATTAAGCTTGTTTGAATATTTTACTGCTGTTTCTCATGCTTTTATTCATACTTTTAAACAATTTTAATGTATAGCAAACAATGTGTAACTCTGAAAGTGAAGACCATGTCTTATTTTGCTATGTTTGGAATTTTGCTTCAATAAAACTTGTTGTTTTGACACTATTGGTATCTTTCTTTGAATCTACACTAATAAAAGGCAAAGCCCTCTCTGACTCACTCACTCACTCACTCACTGACTGACTCATCACTAATTCTCCAACTTCCTGCGTAGGTAGAAGGAAGAAATTGAACAGTAAAAAAAGTAAGAGCGAGGGGAGGGTAACTTATTGAGGCACGCAGGCAAAACCACAATAGCACGCGGGCTCGATGTACTGTAGTGCGCATCAACTCGATCTGAATTGCGCAATCACATTTGAAAAAATATTTATTTTCAAGTTCTATTTAGTCCGTATATGTCAAACTCAAGGCCCACAGGCCACATCCGGCCCGGCGTGTAATTATATCCGGCCTGCGAGATCATTTTATATATTATTGTTATTAATGGCCCGGGGATATGAAGCGCTGGTAACACAAGAAACTACAGATCCCCTAATGCAGCGCTTCAGCTGCCTTGCCGAACACTTACCGCGTTAATCAAGTCTAGCTTATGATGTTGCAAGTTATTGCGAAGTTAGCCCACACGATGCCAAAGAGAAAAGGTGATTCTGAACATAGAGCCTTTAAAAACCGATGGGAGGCTGAGTATATGTTTACTGACATTGCCGGTAAACCCGTGTGTCTCATTTGTGGAGCTAATGTGGCTGTAATTACAGAATTTAATCTAAGACGGCACAATGAGACAAAACATCAAGATAACCTGAAAGACCTGAATGCAATGCACAACATACAGAAAGCAGAAGAATTAAAGAAGAATCTGACACTTCAGCAGACGTTTTTACCCATGCAAAATCATAAAGTGATTTCAAGTGAAGCTACTTTTATGGGATACACAAATGCACCAGTGCAACTTGCCCCACTTTCCCTGTTGCCAAGTAATGTTGAACCAAGTCGGCACTACGGTGTTCCCAAATACACACTTTGCTGATAAACTGAGTGCACTGCGCACTGAGTTCTCACGGCGCTTTGGTGACTTTGAAGAACAAAAAAAGAATTTTGAGTTGTTTCGCAACCCATTTGCCGTCGATGTGGAAACTGCACCTGTGCAGATTCAGATGGAGGTGATTGAGCTGCAGTGTAATGGCACACCTGAAGGCAAAGTACGATACTGCACGGCCTGCACAGTTTATTCACTCCATTCCCGCAGAAATGCTCCAGCTCCGTCTACATGCGGCTCGAACCTTGTGCATGTTTGGTAGCCCATATATGTGTGAGAAGCTCTTCTCAGTCATGAAGACTAATAAAACAGCACACAGGAGTCACCTCACTGATGAGCACCTGCAGTCCATCCTGAGAATCTCCACCAAACAGAACCTCACACCAAACATAAACAAACTTGTTGCCAAAAAAAGATACCAAGCATCCAGCTCTGATAAAATGACATAAGAGCAAAGACAACTGAATAATTTGATTTGTTATTGCTGAAAAGAACAAATTTTATTTATATTTCCAGGTTTTGTTATGCACCATGTTCATATTTGAATTTGTATAATTTTGACAGGATATATTTTTATGGAGAGCAAAATCTTTTGGGATATTTAAAATTTAAGTTTATTTTTTATATAAAATTACATAAGAGTAAAGAAATTTGAATGTTTGTTCTTTTAACGTTTACTTTATTTCTAACTTGTATAATTTAGACAGGATATATTTTATGGAGAGCAAAATATTATAAGTTATTTAAGGTTTGAGTTGATTTATTCCGGAATAATATTCTGTCGACTAAATAAATATTCCTTCTATTTAAAATTTAAATAGAACTTGAACAGATACGATAGTTCATAATATCCAGGCAGATTTGCTTACGTAAGAGCGGGAGTCATCTGTTTTAACAAACAGCGTATTGCACTGATACGAAATAGCCTGCCCATTTAATTATTTAGGAATGGATAAATAAATTAAGATTTTGTACAAATAATGTTTTTCATTTTTCTTCCCTCATGGATTCTGGCACCCCCAGCAACGGTTGCTCGCACCCCAAAGACTGTATATATGTATGTATATATATGTATGTATATATATATATATATATATATATATATGTGTGTATGTATATGTATGTGTGTATATGTAGATATATGTATGTATATACTTTTTATATGTGGATGTATGTGTATATATGTATGTATATATGTGTGTGTGTATATATATGTGTATATGTGTATATGTATATATGTATGGATATGTATATATATATATATGTTTATATGTGTGTGTATATATATATATATATGACAGCAACACTCATCACCCACAACAGTGACAAAACAATTACATTGACAATCATGTTACGTTATTTTCAAAATTTTTCCTTTTATTTTTCATTGCTTCTTTAACACACTACTTCTCCACTGCGAAGTGCGGGTATTTTGCTAGTCATTCAATAAAACTTGATGTTTTAAGACAATTTTGTATCTACTACTTTATGATTTACTGGGCTGGGTGGAAGGGTGGCAACGTATCTGGGAGTGGTGGTTTGTGATTATTGATTTATCATTGTGTTTATTAATGAGTATTGTGGATAGGAGGGTGCTTTGTGCACTGTTGATTAATAAAAAGTCAACTATTTGGACTTTTACCTGGTGTCTGGCGTCTTGGACAAGGGTTCAAGGGAGCGATAGCTTTCTTGTACATCCTCTCTGAAAAGCTATTGTTTTAACACACCTTGGTATCATCTACTATATGCTTTGCTTTATAAAGGGTATGGTTTTTGCAAGGTGGGCGAGGCAATAGGGTACCAATGGTGTGTTTGGGCCGTACAGCCAGGTTTCCTTGACTGTGTAATAGATTCTCTCTAAAACTTTCTTGTACATCCTCTCGCTGGGTCTGTAACTCATGCTCTCTGTACACACACAGGCTCTGTACACAGCCAGGGAGCACTCTGTCTCCTTTTGACAGTTTACAGCTTCCCGAAGGTCCGTCTCAGCTTACAAAGCCGATCACCTTGTTTTTAGCTCCAAGGCCAACCATTCTTCCTTACGCATGACTGACAAAAGGTCCAGTGCCAGTCAAACATTGCCCCGACAATGGACAGAGGCCAGAGCGCTGGGGAAAAGACCTATTAACCAGGTGGCATAGGGTGGGTACCTATGCCAGGGGGGGCGGGACATACACCTGTCAAAATTTTATGATGTATAATAGTGACGCACCTTTACTACTATCAACATAGCACTTATAGGACGCCTCATCCTATGCCCACGATAGCCAACCAGAGGCCTCCTGTTTGCCTTTCAGATTAATTTTGATGGAATCGGAAATAAATCTGCGGTGCTCTGATTGTAGTGCCATATCTCATGAATTTTTAAAACTCTGTACTCTTTATCTAAGGCCTTTAGTATTTCAACACTGCACCAGGTTCCTGTTAAAGACCTTTCCCGATCATTGTGACGGCAAAGGCTGGTTGATGTCTGGGTTTTTTGCACACTTATGGCACAGAGTGAACATAATTTTACCACAAATTCTTAAAGGGAGGGCCAGAAAATACAAATTGCGAAGTGATAGCATGGTGATTTTAATGAGCCTGAAGTAATGCTTAAGATCGCCAAACTCCTCAAAAACAAAGGTTGGATGTCCAATCGGGTAGGTCTTTGTTTTGTTGACATAAGGTTACAGACTTGTAAAATAGTAATAATGAATTTTCTCATTGCCTTGAACCTTATGATATAATTTGATGGTGTTGGTGCGGCCTCCATACAGGGCATCACAGGGTTGATAGGTTCAGGAAACTCAAATCGCTTTAAGAAATCCTAAAGCTCCGAGTCCTCTTTTTTCATGCATTCCCACTCCCAAATCACTCTAACTGCCAGATTACATTTTTCACGCAATTTCTTCAGTTTGTTGTCAAACGTTTTAAACGATTCGGCATAAGACGTAATCGTGAGAGGATGTTTGGCTTGCGCAACATAGCTCTTTGGACAACCGTGATAAAAGCAAACAGCAAACTCAAGGCCCTTCGGTACACCCTGAATTTTGGCGTAGATAAAATGACCCCATCTTTACTTCACCATGAATTAGGGCATGCCGAATGTTTATTTTTTCCTTCTCGGAAAGAAACACCATCCACTGAATCGAAGCATTAGAATAAGCTTTGTGGGTGCTTTTGTAATTATCACTCGGAATTATTCCAATTGATCTATTAGGCATGCAATTTTGTCTGTACATGGACAGACAGAGAGAAGCTAGGGTCATACACTGAAAAGTATCGATATTACCGATCCTGAGCACTTCCTCTCTAAATTTCATGCAAGCTGATCTCAAAATAACGTAGTTTCTGCAATAGTAAGCCATTTCTTGTCTAAAGTTGAAGGTTTCACTTTTAATCGATTCGTACCAAGATAAAAATTCCTTCCTTTCCTTGCTCATCATGTGTTGAATGCCGTAATATTTAGAATCTGGGTACTGGCCGATGTAATTTTGATTTTCAGCGGTGTTAAAGAAATGGGGAAAGTACCCTTTTTGAGCCTGGAATTCCAGGGCTTTGGGCATACTGCTCAGTTTCATAGGTAAGAAGTTCAACAAGTCGATGAATCTCAAGTCATAGTCTTTTTCTATAAAACACATTACATTACATCTTGCCTGAAGAAGGGGCCTGAGTTGCCTCGAAAGCTTGCATATTGTAATCTTTTTAGTTAGCCAATAAAAGGTGTCATTTTGCTTGGCTTTTCTCTATAAAACACATTAGTTTACATCCCTGAGTTGTAAGAAATGGAGTTTGCCCATTCTCAACAGGATATTTCATTAAGAAATAGCTGTGATACCTCTTAGAATTGTCAGCTATGAACATGTAATCTTGGTATTTCGGGTATCGATATCTGTTGAAGAACTTTGCTACGCAGTCCTCACCGGCCCTACTCCATGATTTACCATTCCAATGCACGCAGTGGATGTAATTTGGGATGTGGGTTCCACCATCTTGACGCCACTCAAAATCGTAGAACACTTACTTTTCGTGGACAGTTCTTTGCGGTAAGCTTTGATTAAAACGCTGATGATTTTCATCCGACTCTTTCATTACAACTCTACAAATGCGACAGTGTCTGGGGCGACAATTGTGAGGTTTTTACTCAGCTTTCACGCTGTATCTCTGGTAACAGTGACCGCAGACTTTAAGGACGTTGCAGATGCTTTCAGATTGATGTATCATTTCATTAACTTTTTGCAATTTGTGGAGCTCGAAGCAAAACCTTGATTGACAAAAACGACTGCAATCAGGGCATTGAAAAGCCTCACCGTCAACCCATCAGCAGTCTGTAGATAAACAAACGTCACAGTGATGGTCGCATCAATGTCGTGATGGGTTAGAATATCCAGTGTAGCACAAATCGCAGATATAGTCAAATCCCAGAAATCCTTTTAGATTCAAAATACCATAATAATGCTAGTACGGCATCTTTGGTTTTCTGGCACGGGACGCTTCGAATTTTAATAGCGCTCTAGTGCTCGGTTCCCAGTACCAGAAAATGCTACTTTCTGATCTGGTGATAATCCGGCCCTGACGTGCAGTTGACAGGCCCCTTGTTTACACAATTTCTGGTTGTTTCTGTACCTATCATTTAATACAGCCAGCAAACCCCTGGCAAAACAGCACTGATCATCCAGATTGAATGAGATCCATAGGTGCTTCTGTTTCTTTTGCACGATTATATCATTGAAAACGGTACATTCTTTACACCTATGAGGACCACCACCAGAAGGGGCCCTCACAGCCTGAACGATTAGCATCAGACTGGAATTGGCTAAAATAGTAGCGTGACTCTGGAGAAGTAATTCAATTTGGTTAAAAAAGTCCTCAACAGAAAGTGTACCAGCAGGGGTTAGGGAAAAAACACTGGGATTGAGAGAATTGGCCTGTAATTCTAGCTGGACTAGATCCTTAGGATTCAAAGTGCTCACAAAACTGTCTAATATTTGATTTAATAAGGGTCTCATGTATATGATTAAAAACATCGGCAAATGAATCAAGTTTGTATGCCTCTGAGAAAGTGAAACGGTATCTAATCTCGATATTGTTAAATTTTGGACTCTCAGCTATAGACAAATTATTTAACGAGGAGGTAGAGGGCTGAGAGGAGCTTACTGACAGCTCTGGAGACGAAGGATTCGCCATATGCGAGGTAGATGGCTGTGGAGAGTTACTGTCGACACTCAAGTTTGCCCCGGATGGATTAGTCACTCTGGATCCTGTCTGAGGATGTAAGGCTGAATTATCCGACGCTGCTAAGTCATCAACAGGTGAGTGCTGAAGATGGACCTTACTTGTACCTGAGGTATAAGGTTGTATTACAGGGCTGTCTGTAGTCAATGTAGTCAAGTTGTCCACAGGTAAGTGTTGAAGTGGTGATCTACTTGTACCTGAGATAGAAAGTTGTGGAAATTTTATATTTGTGTCTAGGGCGCTAGGATGTTGTGAAGGACCTGGATCTGAATACGTTCTGACCTCAGAATAGATATTATACAATAGCTTCAGCAGATTGTTAAAGACGACTATTTCATCAGAATTAAGAACATGGAGCAAATTATTAATGATGTCAAAATTGTTGACTGGTTGCGTAACTGGGGATGGTGCTTGAAATATTTGAGGAGATTGCGATGGTGTGGGGATTTTAGGGGGCTTTTTAGAATATTCAAGGTTATCAGACATCTCTTTTAATAGTCTCAGGTTTTCACTGGACAGTCTTTCCTACTTTTAGCCCCTCCAGGATGTTCACGATCGCTCTCGCTATCAGTATTGCTGCCTCTGTTGCAGTTATGAACACAGAATATAACAATTTGCAGTCAGTATTGTTTTAATGAAAAAAAGTAACATAAAACCTATCCTTTAATCTTGGGTCAGACCCATGTAAAAAGCATACATATACATCAAATGTAACCTCATTTCGGGTCTGGAATTGTATACAGGAGACTCTGATTCTGCAATTCAAACCAGTAACCGGCGAAGAACGTTAGCCACCTGTGCACGCTCCAGTCTTTCTCAGCGTCTCAGATCGTTGTAATGACGAAAGGAATATCGGGGTGAATAACGAATTCTACACCGAGGCCCGTAGACAGAGTGAGGAGTTGACGGCAAAGGGTTCCATAGGAGGGCAGAACGTCAGCTGTAATTAGAGGGCGTCGGTGATAGCGGAAGAGAATGCAGGAGACTTGAACTAAGATTGAGCTCAGAGGGTACAGGAGAATGCTGAAAGCAGCTCTCAAAGGTTGGCGGTGCCTGCGTGGTGTCTGGGTATTCCAGTTTTGGTAGATTGATAGATTTTTTGAACCATCCAGCACTTACGTTAAAACACCTGGTGGACTGGGATCTGGAAATAAAGTTTGACTTTCTCAGTTAAAGACATCTTTTCACAAAATCTGGAGCTATGTATGCACCCTATGTTTCTTCGATAAACTGAAACCTAAAATGACACTTACTGCGATGGGACAGATATGGGGAAGCCCTTTGAGAAGCTGTTTCAGATTGTAAAGGGTTATCATCTGGAAAATAAAATGCATGCGCTCTTTAAAACAACATTTCCCCTTCCAGTGCACGCAGCAGCTAAAACAAAATGATCTGATATTAGTTTCAAGGTAACCCTCTCACCGCCGGGAAGCCTTATAATAGATCTGTCTAAATGTCACTGCATCGATACATAAGCAAATAAATGACTTGCAACATCTATTTATATGATAGACTAGCAAAATACCCGCGCTTCGCAGCGGAGAAGTAGTGTGTTAAAGAAGTTATGAAAAAGAAAAGGAAACATTTTAAAAATAACGTAGCATGATTGTCAATGTAATTGTTTTGTCACTGTTATGAGTGTTTCTGCCATATATATATATATATTGTGGCAGTAGGGGGCAGTAGTGCACCCTTGAACCCTCAGGGATGACTCCAGACACCAGGTAAAAGTCCACGACCCTTTATTGTTTAATAACAATGTGCACCAAGCACCCTCCACACTACTCATAAACCAATACTCTAAGTAACACACAATAAACTCTCCTCCTCGCCCAGACACTTGCTCCTCTACCTCCCAGCTCAGCTCAGTGTCTGGACTGAAGCACCGTCCTTTTATAGCCCCTGACCCGGAGGTGTTCCTGTCCCAGCAGTCCACAGTTCCTTACTCCTTCCGGGTCAGGGCAATCAGTCTTTACTTTAACCCGGGAGCACGTTGTTAGTTCCTGTCACGTGACCATGACGTACCCGGGTCATAGGGCATGAAAGAGCCCATAAGCCCCCCCACAGCGACTCCTGATGGCCCCCAAGGTATCCAGCAGGGTTGTGTAAAAATACTACAAGGTCCATAATGCCCTGCTGGACCTCGGGCATGATCCTGCTGTCGGGAGAGCTCCTCCTGGCGGCCTGGGGGTGCAGACCGGCATGGAAAGCCGGCAATCCTTCACATTTCCCCCCCCTCAGCGACGACAACTGGGGCGGAGCGTCTGGCCCCGCGAGGGACGTCCTCCTCCAAGAGGACGCGTCAGCCGGACCCTGGCTGCGATGTCCATGTCTCCCGGCGAACCTTGGGGGAACGGTGTATCCTTTATGCGCCCACTCCCCCGTCCTTCGGGCACAGTCTCGCCACTCGTGGCCCAGCCGACGGCAGTTGTAACACCGACGATGTCCCCCTGGGTGTCTCCCTCTGCGAGACCAGAAACACCTCGGGAATTCCGTCAGCGTCACCTCCGCCCCTTTCTCCGCCAAGGAAGGGTTTATGGCCGCTTTGCTGCCCTTTAGCCCTCTCTCCGATATGTCAGGAGACCCACGCTTTGGTTTGGGGACCTCCCGTTTCATCTGGGGCTTGTGCTCAGCTTGAGGCTCTCTATGGAAAGAAGAGAGCCTCTTTGCTGTCTGCACACCCGTTGTCCTACGCATATTAGGTTCCGGCGTCATTAGTACCGACTCGTCCCGATGTACAGCACCATCCAGCTGCACCGGCACGAGCGGCGCTTCCGCCGGCGCTCCTATCACCGGCGCTACCCCGCACGCCAGACCGATCGGGTCCTGGAGAGTTGCACAGCCCCGGAAAGCCACGTCAAACGCATGCCCCGGGCTGTTTGCTTCGTTCCCCAACCACTCGGTTATCGTGCTCCCGTCTCTTGTCGGGCACACGGTGCTTTGACAACCGCTACTCAACATCTGCGGTGCCCGATCGCACTGTGTTCCCTTACACTCTACGACGCGGGGCGGACTCACCTGTACTCCCGCATCGATCATCTCCGGAGCTTCCCAACTCAGCCGCTGCACGTAGTCCTGCAGAGCCTTTAACGGGGTTGCGGCCGTCGCTCCCAAGTCCTCCACACGTTCCTTCAGCTGTTGTAAATCCTGTAAGAAACGGCGAAGGGGCGCGAGGTATTCCTCGAGCCTCCATAAGTCCACAGAGTTAATGTTTACGGCCGGAGTTGTTTGCGCTTCCGCATTTCGCTTACCCTCCGACCGGGAACCAATGAGCACGTCCCCTCCTGGCACGTGTTCAGCTGGGTCGCGCAAAGGCTCCTGGGCTTTGGAGTTCTTAGAGGGACGGCTGGCTTCTACGAGCCGGCTGCGATCTGCCTTTTCTTTCCCAATTGCAGACCCTTCAGCCACAACCCGTCCCTTCTTGTCGATTGCCGTTTGTTTCGGCGCTGCTTTGCACGCCTTCCCCTCCCCTTCCAGGAGGCTCGGACTCATCAGGGAATGAACGACCTCGTCGGAGGACTCCGAGTGTCCTTCACCTTCCCGACATGCACGCGGTGACCAGTCTGTTGTCCTCGTGGGCAGCCTTCGCTAGCCGCCGCGGCCATTTTGCCGGAGCATGAGGCAGTCATCCGAGACGCCGCTGCGATTCTCTTGGTGAGCATCTGTAAAACATGATAAAAATAAATCCGACACGTCGGACGTTTTACCTGCAGCTCCCTCCATAGTGTATGGCGGAACCCCCGGACTATCTAGGGAGTCCGAGGCGCTCGACAGCGGTCCGTGTCCCGACTGACGCGCTACCCGGGCTAACTCGGCCCGAATTAGTTCTCGGTCCTCTTCGCTTCGGTCAGGTAGGTCCAGGACCTCTCGGCGTCCGTCAGGCCCTGCAGCCAGCTGGGACTGACCTTCTTTTTCCCGGTCTTCTTACCCATGGTCCTGCAGAGCGGGATGGCGCGACAGTTGCAGCTTTCTCGGTAGCGGGTGGTGTTTGCACCTCCGTGAAAAGATGGGGAATCCCCCGAGGGTTGTCTGCCCACACAAAATTTGTTTTTAATGCAGGTCCTCTGCCAACAGACGGCCAGAGAATCCTGCCGACTACGCCAGTGTGGCAGTAGGGGGCAGTAGTGCACCCTTGAACCCTCAGGGATGACTCCAGACACCAGGTAAAAGTCCACGACCCTTTATTGTTTAATAACAATGTGCACCAAGCACCCTCCACACTACTCATAAACCAATACTCTAAGTAACACACAATAAACTCTCCTCCTCGCCCAGACACTTGCTCCTCTACCTCCCAGCTCAGCTCAGTGTCTGGACTGAAGCACCGTCCTTTTATAGCCCCTGACCCGGAGGTGTTCCTGTCCCAGCAGTCCACAGTTCCTTACTCCTTCCGGGTCAGGGCAATCAGTCTTTTACTTTAACCCGGGAGCACGTTGTTAGTTCCTGTCACGTGACCATGACGTACTCCGGGTCATAGGGCATGAAAGAGCCCATAAGCCCCCCCACAGCGACTCCTGATGGCCCCCAAGGTATCCAGCAGGGTTGTGTAAAAATACTACAAGGTCCATAATGCCCTGCTGGACCTCGGGGCATGATCCTGCTGTCGGGAGAGCTCCTCCTGGCGGCCTGGGGGTGCGGACCGGCATGGAAAGCCGGCAATCCTTCACAATATATATATATATACACATACATACATACACACACATTATATATACAGTATATATATCTATATCTATATATATATCTAATATCTATATATCTATATTTCTCTATATATATATATACACATACATACTGTACATACATACACACACACACACACATTTTATATATATATATATCTATATCTATCTATATATCTGTATATCTATATATCTATATATCTACATATATATATATATATATATATTGTGGTGGTTGACCCGGACACAGACAGGCAGACACCATCATTGTCACCCAAACACACGTTTATTTACACTAATATTTATAGTAAGTGCATCACCAAACCCCCAAAGTCCCCAAAGTTCTGGCCACACAATGCCTTTCTCTCAATCTCTTCAGGCCGCCTCCTTGCCTTCTCCAGCTCAGTCCTCTCCGCTCCCGACTCACACCCCGAATGAAGGGAGGAGGCCCCTTTTATCCACACCCGGATGAGCTCCAGGTGCTCCCCGGCAATCTCCCGCTGACACGCCCCAGTGTGGCAGAAGTCCTTGCTTCTCTTACCCCCAGCACTTCCTGGTGTGGCGGAAGTGCTGAGGTCCAGGGTCCCCAATGCATTGGGGCGCCTCCTGGCGGTGACCACGGGCCCCTACAGGGTGGGGCTCACACGCCCTGAACCCGTGGCCCCCAAAGCAACCAGGAAGGCGGCCCCCACATGATCCCAGATGGGCACACGCCCACTTCCGGTCCTCCAAGGCGTCCCGGCTGGGTCACGGCCCCTGGCACCCTCGACACTGCCCCACTGCCAGCGAAGACCACTCGGGGAGAGCGGCCCTTCCCATGAGGGCAGCATACCCCCGAAGCGGGTCCTACTCCTGGGTCGCCGAGGTCCGGCCCTGTTCTCTCAGCAGGGATAGGGGCGGAGACGCCACCTGGCCACCACCAGTTGGTGTCCCTCTGTGCCTCGCAATGGTTGCACTCCCCCCTCTTACCGGCACCCCAGCACCTACTCGTTCGCCATCCCCTCCGAGGTTTCCGCGCCCCCTTTGGTCGGAGCCACTAGCTCCTCCGTAGCCTCCCTCGCCAGCGGAGAGTCCTTCCCGCAGATGGCCCATCTCCTAAAGGGCAGGTTCCCATCGGAAAGGGTCCTACAGCCAGTCCGGGGTCTGGTCCTGCAACAAACAGAAAGAGGGGCAGAACCACTGCCTGGACACCCTTCCCTGGCGTCCATTTGTGCCACGCACTGGCAGTGTTCCCCCCTCCATCCAACACCCCGGTACTTGCCTTTTCGGCACCCTGTCCGCGGGTCCCATGTCCCTCTTGGTGTTGGAACCACCTGCAGTCATTTCCTCTCCACCGGCCTCAGGGATTCCCTCTCTCCCCGCAGAGGGCGGCCAGCAACCGGACGTGATCCGCCTGCCTCACGTCCTCCCATATCGGAGGAACCTGCATTCTTCCCTCGATTCCTCCTCTTCCTCTGGGACGCTGTGATGGTCTGGGTCTGAGCATGGCAAGCGCTCAGATCCGATCCCGTCTGCGTCCATACAGAGCGATAGGAGACTGCCGTGGCCTCGGAGCGCAGGGCGCTAGGACCCAGGGCACTCATCAGCCCCTGTCCTACCAGCCACTGCGATCTCTCCCTCCTCACCTAGCGCACAGCACTACCTGCCGCGCCCGTTGTCGGGAGAACTGTGTACTCGTTGCTGGTCATTAACATCACAGCCAATTTCGGCGGATTCTCCCCCATGCTGTACGGGGTCGGCC